>NC_088241.1:16990446-17105446 GCF_036934945.1 Oncorhynchus masou masou | reverse complement strand
GAGAAGCCCGACACAGGGAGGCCATAAGAGATGCTCCCGGCTTTCTCTGTCATTGTTTCTACCCCATTTCTGGTGTGTGTGTGTGTGTGTGTGTGTGTGTGTGTGTGTGTGTGTGTGTGTGTGTGTGTGTGTGTGTGTGTGTGTGTGTGTGTGTGTGTGTGTGTGTGTGTGTGTGTGTGTGTGTGTGTGTAGTGGAACACCTTGGGGTGACCGTGGCCTATTGAAGCCTGAGAGCTGACAAAACCTCCACAGTAGAATGTTATTCCAGGGGGTTGCCTGTCATTGTACAGTGGACTGTGTACTGGCACACAGTAGGAGGATAGTTTGAGTTCTAAAGAAAAAATTAGACTGGAGACAGAGACCGAGACAGACACAAAGAAAGACAAAGAGAGAAGAAGAGAGATGACAGAGAGGGAGAGACAGCAAATTTGCGGTAGAGAGAGAGGTGAGAGGTACAAGGGATCATATCTGTGCTCACTGACTTCCTCCTCCTGGGTCTTCCCATCCAAACAGAACAGATATGGATGGTTGCCGATGTGACACATTGAGGGAAACAAAGGGGAAATCAGGCAGAATTTGTCACATGAAGCGTAAAGCAACATGACCCTCTGTCATACAAATCCTCATGATTCATCAGCCGGCACGCCCAATTGTGTTGTGTTCGCTTTCCCAACCTATCAGTATCACACGCCAGGGCGACCAATTCTTACACACTCGAGCGGCGCGACCCTGTTAAGCTCTCTCTGAAGATGATGAGATGTGATTCTAAACTGAGATTCCCCTGAAAATCCTGATTCCTGTGTTATTTTGCTGGGCGGTGTGGTATAAAAATACAACCGGCCAGTACATCACGCACAAACTGTGAATATAGTAGATATATGAAAAAAAGAAGAGGAGTGTGTGTGTGTGTGTGTGTGTGTATGTGTGTGTGTGTGTTGATTTCTGATGGTGCTGATTGAAGAGAGGTCATCTGACGTGAGACGGATGTCATGGGTGCTACTGGTTATTTATGTAGTTAATATTTAGAAGAGGCTGCCTCGCGCTAAGCAGCCGATCAGGGACACACCCGTAAACCACAGTCGACACATTACAAGGCCTCCGCTCAAACACACTCATTCACTCAGACAAACACACACAGTCCTGGACAAGCACACAAACAATAGAGCACGAGAACCTATAACATAAACCAACACATAGGCACACACCACATCAGGTAAACTCAAACACACCACACCAGCAGTGACATAAAGGCCTGGGGGTAAACTCAAACACACCACACCAGCAGTGACATAAATGCCTGGGGGTAAACTCAAACACACCACACCAGCAGTGACATAAAGGCCTGGGGGTAAACTCAAACACACCACACCAGCAGTGACTTAAAGGCCTGGGGGTAAACTCAAACACACCACACCAGCAGTGACTTAAAGGCCTGGGGGTAAACTCAAACACACCACACCAGCAGTGACATAAATGCCACCACACCAGCAGTGACATAAAGGCCTGGGGGTAAACTCAAACACACCACACCAGCAGTGACATAAAGGCCTGGGGGTAAACTCAAACACACCACACCAGTGACATAAATAGAATAGAAATATGAAATAAGAATTACACAAGAAAGTAAGTAAGCTATGTATACAGGGTCAGTTGCAATGCCATGTCTACACTCTAAGGCACTGCATCTCAGTGCTAGATGCGTCACTTCAGACCCTGGTTCGATCCCGGGCTGTATCCCAACCGGCCGTGATCCATAGTCCCATAGAGCGGCGCACAATTGGCCCAGCGTCATTATGGGTTAGGGGAGGGTTTGGCTGGGGTAGGTCGTCATTGTAAAATATGAATTTGTTCTTAATTTAACTGACTTGCCTAGTTAAATTAAGGTTCAATAAAAAATAGAGGTAGATATGTACAGTGTGTGTGTAGTCAGTATAAATGTGTGTGCATGTTGTGTGTGTGTGAGCAAATGAAATGAGTGTGTAGGGTCTTGTGAGTGTGCATGAAGTGAAGGTCTGTGCAGCTATTTTGTTAGCTATTTAGCAGTTTTATGGCTTGGGGATAGAAGTTATTCAGGAGTTTATTGGTCTCAGACTCGATGCACCGGTACTGCTTGTCATGCGGAAGCAGAGAGAACAGTCTATGGATTGGGTGGCTGGAGTCTTTAACATTCATCCACTCACACACAACAAGTGAGGTAGAGACGTGCTGAACAGCACATACTATCTATACTCTCTCCCACTAAGACGAGGGATCTGGGACCAGTGTCCCACACTGGTACTGTGTTATATAACAAGTCATGACCCTAACCCAACCCTCTCCTTCATGGGGTCATAGGTGTGATTCTAGGAAAACCACAGTAGCAAATACATGACACAGAACATGGGTTGAGATCACAGGGGGCTGCTAAGGGGAGGATAGCTCAGAATAATGGCTGGAACGGATCGAATGGAATGGCATCAAACACATGGAAATGATGTATTTGATACCATTCCACGGATTCTGCTCCAGCCATTGCCACAAGCCCATCCTCCCAAATGAAGATGCCACCAACCTCCTGTGGTAGAGATGGGGCCTAGACGTGGACATTCCCAGAGTCTGTATTGATGACCCAACCTCCTGTGGTAGAGATGGGGCCTAGACGTGGACATTCCCAGAGTCTGTATTGATGACCCAACCTCCTGTGGTAGAGATGGGGTCTAGACGTGGACATTCCCAGAGTCTGTATTGATGACCCAACCTCCTGTGGTAGAATGGGGCCTAGAGGTGGACATTCCCAGAGTCTGTATTGATGACCCAACCTCCTGTGGTAGAGATGGGGCCTAGACGTGGACATTCCCAGAGTCTGTATTGATGACCCAACCTCCTGTGGTAGAGATGGGGCCTAGAGGTGGACATTCCCAGAGTCTGTATTGATGACCCAACATACAGCATGCTGAATGGCTGAATATGGTCATCACAACATCACCCGGTCAATATGTTTATCAGTCTGTTAATATGTTTGTCTGGCTGTGATAACTGATAACAGGGCTGTTGTCAATAACTGTTCACACAGTTGAAAGATGATTATTCACAAAGGACTGTTATGTTTGCAATTAAAATTCGAATCAGGTCCATGGAAATGCTGATACTTTAAAGAGATGGGATTAGTGAGAAGATATTTTATCTTATGAGAACAGCAGGTGAATCAATATCTCAAGATCGACATGCACTACTACAACTGTGTGGAGTCCATTCAATAAATAGACACTGCCCTCTAGTGGTTCAAAACAGGTGTCAGTTGTGTTTATTTCCTGTGGATGTACTATGATACCATAGCTACTGATATTGCCATGACTCATTATATTTGCATTGAGGCACATTATGACAGTAACAATGTTCGGCACATTATGACTGAATGACGAATTATACAGGAAATTCTATCATTTCAGTTTCAATTTCATTGACTGAGATCCACAAATAGTTTCTAATGCAAGACTTGCGCAAGCAGAAAGCATATCGAATCTGACCTTTACGTTTGACTCTTGTGGTATGCGAGAGAAAATGAGATTGTGCGCGTCTGTCTGTTGGTGTGAGATACCCAGGCAGTATATTACCAGTCTGGTCAGCTTTCAACACAACTGGCTTGAATTGAAGTGTTCTTATGTCACTTCACACACAACTGTGACTTGCAGTTCAGAGAAAAGGGTTGGTGTTCTCCTAAAGGTGTGGCATAACCACAGCACATGCAGCATGCACCCATAGACAATGATTGAGGACTCTAGTGGCCAAAATACTGTTTTATCATGGGCAGCACCAATGACTGCTTCCACCAAGCTTCCTCCATTTTAAATTGGTCAATTGGATGGGGATTCCTACGGTTTGTAGCATCAATTGCGCTGCCCATGCTGTCACAGACGCTATTAATGCCACAGACTTAAAGATGAGTCCTCTATCTTAATCTCTATGCGTGCACCCAGCAGTTGTTGAGAGAGCAATTCAAATCTAAACCAATTGAATCACATGTAAGAAAACTAGCCAATCACAAGGAAACAGTATCTCTTCGGGTAGATTTCCTTATGGTGAGAGGGTGTAGCCAAGAAACGTGTCAATGTTTACTCCAACTCTTCAGAGATATCTCTCAGTGTGTGTCTACATATACCAAGATGGATGTGTTCAGCAGTGAACCTGACACCCTCCGGACAATCGCTATGAAAAACAACGGAGACAGAGAAGAGGAGGGAGGGGAGGAGGAGGCTGTTTGTTGTAGCTTTCCTCGTATAACCGCTGGGCTCATGATATATTCATCTGATTACTGGTGGTGCCTTTTGGCAGTGTGTAAACACATATCATACGAGCAAAACAACCTGTCACCCCATAGACTGGGTCTATGATTACGGAGATAGATTACACATATTATTGACTGTATGGTGAGGTGGGTCAGATTGGTAGACTCAGGATACCATGTGTAACATGTCAACATGTTTACTTTAATATATCATTGTTTTTTGTTTTCTGTTCCCCAGGTCACATAACATATATTTTAACCATCATACTCTATGGTTAGGATTGGGGTAAATTGTTATCTTATGAGAACAGTTTAAAAAACAGAGGTATTCACTCAGTTTGCTCTTGCATATCTTGTACCAATGTTGACAAAATCCTCCTCCCTCATACTGTTGCGTTTTTGGTTAAGAAGAGGGGCAGCTAAGGGGATGCTGTCTGGTGTGTTGACCACCAGAGCCTAGACAGGATAGGGCTTCTATGCATGTGTGCATGTGTCCTTGTGACAGACAACGTAGGCAGAGTACAGGGCCTCTGATACACATAGAGACAGCTGGTTATACTTATTTGCAAATAAAATCATTAAAAATCTTACAATGTGATCTGGAATTTGTTTCTCTCATTTTGTCTATCATAGTTGAAGTGTACCTATGATGAAATTACAGGCCTCTCTCATCTTTTTAAGTGGGAGAACTTGCACAGTTGGTGGCTGACTAAATACTTTTTTGCTCCACTGTACGTACGTGTACACATACATACATACCAACATACATACATACATACATACATACATACATACATACATACATACATACATACATACAGTGGGGCAAAAAAGTATTTAGTCAGCCAACAATTGTGCAAGTTCTCCCACTTAAAAAGATGAGAGAGGCCTGTAATTTTCATCACATGTACACTTCAACTATGACAGACAAAATGAGAAAAGAAATCCAGAAAATCACATTGTAGGATTGTTTATGCATTTATTTGCAAATTATGGTGGAAAATAAGTATTTGGTCAATAACAAAAGTTTATCTCAATACTTTGTTATATACCCTTTGTTGACAATGACAGAGGTCAAATGTTTTCTATAAGTCTTCACAAGGTTTTCACACACTGTTGCTGGTATTTTGGCCCATTCCTCCATGCAGATCTCCTCTAGAGCAGTGATGTTTTGGGGCTGTTGCTGGGCAACACGGACTTTCAACTCCCTCTAAAGATTTTCTATGGGGTTGAGATCTGGAGACTGGCTAGGCCACTCCAAGACCTTGAAATGCTTCCTACGAAGCCACTCCTTCGTTGCCCGGGCGGTGTGTCAGATTCAGTCTTCCCAGCCTGGTGCAGGTCTACAATTTTGTTTCTGGTGTCCTTTGACAGCTCTTTGGTCTTGCCTATAGTGGAGTTTGGAGTGTGACTGTTTGAGGTTGTGGACAGGTGTCTTTTATACTGATAACAAGTTTAAACAGTGGAGGACAGAGGAGCCTCTTAAAGAAGAAGTTACAGGTCTGTGAGAGCCAGAAATCTTGCTTGTTTGTATGTGACCAAATACTTATTTTCCACCATAATTTGCAAATAAAGTCATTAAAAATCCTACAATGTGATTTTCTGGAATTTTCTTCTCTCATTTTGTCTGTCATAGTTGAAGTGTACCTATGATGAAAATTACAGGCCTCTCTCATCTTTTTAAGTGGGAGAACTTGCACAATTAGTGGCTGACTAAATACTTTTTTACCCCAATGTATGTGCGTGCGTACATACATACATACATACATACATACATACATACATACATACATACATACATACATACATACATACATACATACATACATACATACATACATACATACATACATTAATGAATGAATGAATGAATGAATTAATTAATTAATTAATTAATTAATTAATTAATTAATTAATTAATTCATTCATTCATTCATTCCTTTCTTTTTCTTTTTCTCTGTTGTGGGATGTGATATGCCCAGAGCCAAATATACTCCATCCCATGACTCTGAATGCTGAGAAAACATAACATACTCTGCTGTCATGGGAGACAGAACAGCAGATGATTAGATATGAAAATGTTGAAAAAATAATAAAACACTTTATTATTGGGGCCCCGGCATAGGGGTTGTGTACAGTTCTATCCATTAAAAAAAAAGTTTTTCTCTTGAATGTTCTACTATTGTTAATGAGACCAGCAGAGAGCCATGTGGCAACAAGCAGAGAGAAAAAGAAGGGGGAGGTGTAGGTGGGAGAGTTTCTAGAAAAACAGAAAATGTCTGCCCTCGTACCGACACGTCCAACACGATAAAGCTTTCGCTGTTTGTGCTCTGCTTCAGAGTCTGTTTGGATTCAGTTCCATAACCTTTAGTCAGACAACATGGCGGACACCAGGCACTTTACAATCTGTGCTAAATGTGTTCGTCAGCAGAATACAGTGGCCATGATAGAGTTATGTACCAACAAGCTCTGTCATAACTCACAGCCTTGTGGGTCTAAAACTGGGTGACGATTGACCCATCCCACTGGACCCATGGCCTTATTGTTGAAAATGTCTCACTCAAGCCAGCTGTGTACCAATGGCTATACATGGAAAAAAAGACCCCAGACTGTCAAACGACTGAAATAGCCTCGAACCAGGGTCCCCTATTTCAGAACAGATGGCTCTATTTACTCTGAAGTTCAATGCCACTTTTCTCCTTGTTAGGCTTGTTTGTTTGTTTGGGTGATGGGTCATGTTCACCTGATGTGTTTTCCTACAAAGACAACGTGGAGGTTTTGACCAGTGTATTCGAGGAACAAACTGTTTGGGAAAAGCATACTGTATTCGTATGTGTTGCTGTTGATGATGACGAGCCTATTTTGCATAACACGGATCCATTTAAATCTTGGACATGTCTAATGACTAATGAGTCCCCTTTCCACACTAGACCATATCTCGCACACAGTGCATCGATGTCTACCTCTGGCAATGGTCAGCATGATCTCACCGGCTATTATAATTGGATCTGTGGGCCTCAATCCAACTTCAAAGCAAAGGTGTAGACAGAAGGCTCATCGATAACAACAGCCATTCCTAAGGTAGCATTCTCCTCTCACTGCTATGGTCACTGCTACCCTTTGTACTGGGGTGAGGCCAGAGAGAGAGAGAGAAACTGTGACAGTTAGATAATAAGATATGGTGAAAAAGCAGGACAGTGAACGCAGGAGCAGGACTGGAGAATGGAGACTACGCAGAGTAAACATAGCCAATTGGCTCATGCGTTGGCAGCGGGCCATCAGAGGGCAATCGGTGCATTCACTGGAACACGTGTTCCCGCTGGCCAACAACACACGGGGACAGAAAAAGCCTGGGAAAGGGTGGGAGGGGAGAGAGGGGAGGGGGCAAAGGGAGGGATTCTTAGAAATAGTAAATGAGTGTGACAAGTGTGGCCCACCAAAAACAAAATGTGCAAAACAATGGGCATCAGTCCCATATCAACTGAGTCAACTCGGTTAGTGAATGGAAAGTTTTGATTGGAATTTCTGATCATTCGGATATTTAAGACATTTCATCTGAAATTAGTTTCAATCAGAAAATGAAACGACTGAGTTGAAATGGAAACCTCCTTTCTCATCATTCTTTTAATCCCAAAATATCATGTTCCATAGAGAATATGGATATGTGTATTAATTTACAAACACACACACACACACACGCACACACACACACACACGCACACACACACACACACAGAGAGAGCTTTATACTGTCGCCGTCTCCTTCTAAACTCCTGTAATCTCACATACACACCAAATCAGATCACAGTCCCAGGATTTGGCCAGGGTGAGGTTTTCTGAGAGTGAGAGAAACACCCTCCCTCTAGGCAAGCCTGCTATTATTCCTGCCTCCCTCTTGTCCCCCCTCCCTCTCTCCCTGGCTCGTTTCCCAGGCTCCCGTTTGGTTTTGTTTTGACTGGGTGGAGGATCACCATGTTAGCCTGGGGACTAAGAAAGTGCAATAAATGCACCATGGGTCTATATCAACTAGCAATAGGGACAATTCTATTTTGAATTCTATCAATTCATGAAGTGAAATCAAATTCAATTCAGAAAAAAAAAATCTGGCCATCATTTCTATGAGGAATAATTTCCTGAATTGGTTAACTGTAAATGGCCCTATAGAACAAAATATTTGAATTTGCATGGTGAATGCACATGTCTACAGCTCCCACATAAACAAACAGACACACTACGGTGTAAATCCATTTGAATTGAATCACTTTTTGACAGCATCCCATTTGATTTAAACAGAACTTTCCATACATACATGCCCATGGAAGAAGTGGTCAGAAAGGGACACTTTGGACCTGGATGCCAAAACATTCAGGAGATAAACGGTGCTCAAACTCAATATACTTTAAAATGACTAAAACCAAATCTAAATTGTGTAGAAATGATAATGGTCCTACATTCATACAGTTTATTGACCGTGTTGAGCTCACACAATCACTGAAGTGAAGGCTAGACAGTCAGGAAGCATAGAAAATGAAAAATAACATGGATAGAGGACTATTTTAATCATATTTTGACAGCGAGGAAATAACACATTTTCAGTGCAGCCCTCTGGACCGCATTGAAGACCAATGCGGCCCCAGTGCAAAACGAGTTTGACACCCTTGACTTAAATGGTCTATTCTATTATCTATATTTCTATGATTTCAATAGGTTTTCTATGGAGGATTAACAATAAAATGTATTCCCATTCAAGTCAACATTATCTGATATGTGGACCTCCAACCATTTTTGTGGTACCATTTGAAAGTTGACATTTCCATGTTTTATTTTATTCACATGACACCCACCCTGTATTCAAGAGCATGTTGTGTCTCAACCGATGGTGGGCATGACACAAAAACCTCAGATGATTTTTTTCAAGAAATTATAAAATAGTTTGACAACCCTGTTTGTAAACTTTTAAATGATATCAATCTCAACCGTTCATCTTTTCCAGTGATTAAGACGTGGATGTCTCATGGTGTGATGGGGTATGCAAAAGGGGTCTACTTTGAGCACTTTTATCTCTTGAATGTTTTAGCATTCAGGTCCAAAGTGTCACTTTGAGCATGTATGTATGGAAGGTTTCGTTCAATTTAAAAGGGGCGATTTCAAAAACGGATTGAATTCAAATGGATTTACCCTCTGACACACACAGATACAAACAGCCGGTCTCACAAACAGCCGGTCTCACAAACAGCTGGTCTCACAAACAGCCGGTCTCACAAACAGCCCTGGAATTGATACTAAATTAATATCCTAATGTATCATTGTTTCATAGCAACTAGAAACCCCTCCGGTGACCCTGATCCACTGATCTGAGAGCCTGATTAAACACAGAAACATACAAACACACCCACACCGTTGATGCACAAACACCCTGCATAAAAACCAAATGAACACAAACACACAGGGATTATGGTTGCTCAGTGTGAAGCATTGGGAGGTCAATAAAAACATTAAACGCCATGCAGGCATTTAAATAGCAAACCCATGTGGTTGGTTCACTATCTCCATATCCTCCATGTTGCCCAGAGTAGGCAGAGTTGCATCCTTGAATAGGCTTGTTCTAACAAGATGTCTTCTTGTTCACTGTGCTCAATGTTTTCCAAACACCTGGCTGCATCTAAATTGGCTTAAAGAGCATAGTACCCTTATCTGCTTTCCTTCATGATGACCACTTCTCCAAAGCAGCAGGAGGCAATAGGTGATAACAATAATGGACACATATCCAACTAATCCATCAATCAAATGGGACAAAAGTAAAGGAGAGAAATAGATTAATTAAATCACAGTGTTAGAGCACAGACCCTGTTATCCAAGCAGGTCTGTTGTCCTTTGGGAATTGGGAGGAGCAGATTTGACCATTTTTTGGGGATAATCTTTTGAGGAAGAGTGGTTAGAATCAGTTTAAGTTTCAAATTCTCTACTTTCAAATCCTTAATCCATATACATTCTATCAAATACCCCAATGTGCAATTCCTGTAGGATTAAAAAAACATATGCAGAATGAAGTAAAGGGGTCACAAAAGGAAGCTTTGGTAAAGTTGTGCGAACAACTCAAGGCTCTTTCATGCCTTTAGCACTTTGTTCAGTGTGTTTGGTTGTGTACCAAGGAAACGCCTCACTAGCATTAGCAGGAAGTGGGAAAATGTCTAGCTAATCTCAGCTATCCCACTGCAAAGAGGATATGACTACGAATCTACATTCACAGGAACTCACACACTCTCCCTATGTTTACAAGTTTACTGTGAAGCACAAGGATTATCGCCTAGGTTACTTGGCAGTAGCATGCTTTGTGCTTTGACAACAATGAAAGAAAAGGAGCCATTGATAAAGTGTTATAAATGAAAGGGAAAGGGGGATACCTAGTCAGTTGTACACCTGAATGCCTCCCAACTGAAATGTGTGGAAATGGTGGCTATTAACCTTCAAACAATAACACTTCTCAAATCCTTACCTCATACTTTGAAGTAGATTATTTTACAGCAGCCCCCACGTTCTGGAATATAACCCTCAAGTCTTTTATTTCTATGTTTAGTATATGTATTTTATATCTGTTCTATAAATACAGCATGTTCTGGTATGTTCTAATCTACTCTTCTCCTCTTTCTCTGTTAATAGAATGCTTGAGTGGCATGCATGAACCTTGTTTTATACTTCAGTTTTACTTGTGTTATTATTACTAACATTAGTAGTAATAATAGTATTAGTACTATAGTGCTTGTGTTGACCTCTTACTCCTTGGTCGCATTTCAAAATAAACCTTTCCTTACTCATTATGGTCCTCATTGCAGAGAACAGCATTTCAGAAGCAGGCACCTCCCAAATGTCTCTTACTGTACTTTCACCTTACATGACTTTGAGAGGCAGAAGTCCAGAGGCAGACGGGTTACACAACTCTCAGTGGTACAGGATGTACAGTACAAACCTGTATGGGGTCATGTGGTAGTGCTGTGTATTGAATGTTATGTGAAGGTCCAACAATGCTCTCTGTTTACTTTAATGCAGATCTTTACACCAACAGCAGTAGAGCAAGGTCTGACATACAACTAAAACATATGTTTTAGATTTCAAACCCACAGTATAGCATTAAAATAGTTTAATGCAAAGTAATGGATGAAGCAGGAGTTCTGTAAGACTGCTCCAAATAGTATGCCTAAATAAAATCAACGTAACTTCAAACCAAATTATGGCAACACATTGTTGCGCTAATTACCCATAATATTAGGTAGCCTACATTTGTCAGTTGGTTGAACTATCCTTTTAAAGGTAGGCCCATATGGTCGCTTGAATGTCAATGTTCTTAAATAGTTTTCTGACATTGAAAGTTGGCTGTAGTTCCGTGCCTGCAATAGCTAACTTTAGTCTAAATTACTAAGAGTACATTGACCTGTACATAGCTACTACTATTAGCATGCTATTTCAGTGTCAGCCATTTAAGATCCAGATAGTTTACCCCTATCATTCTGTGGACACCTTTCAGGGTAAGAAACTGTTTAAAGTATTTAAAAATGTTGTTAATTTACAACACTTTGTAATTAAGTAGTGAGTCATTGTTAATCCCTTCCTTCAATGACATCTCATTTCAATCACCTATCTAGTACAAGCAATTCCTCACAATCAAATGTCGACCGCATTATCTACCAAGGGAATTCTCTTCAATTATAATCACAGCCGTATATATTCCCCCCCAAGCAGACACATCGATGGCCCTGAACAAACTTTATTTGACTCTATGTAAACTGGAATCCACATATCCTGATGCTGCATTCATTGTAGCTGGGGATTTTAACAAGGCTAATCGGAAAACAAGAATCCCTAAATTCTATCAGAATATCGATTGCGCAACTAGGGCTGGTAAAACCCTGGATCATTGTTATTCTAACTTCCGCGATGCATATAAGGCCCTCCTCCGCCCTCCTTTTGGAAAAGCTGACCACGACTCCATTTTGTTGCTTCCAGCCTACAGACAGAAACTAAAACAAGAAGCTCCCGCCCTCAGGTCTGTTCAATGCTGGTCCGACCAATCTGATTCCACGCTTCAAGACTGCTTCGATCACGTGGATTGGGATATGTTCCGCATTGTGTCCAACAACAACATTGACGAATACGCTGATTTGTTGAGCGAGTTCATTAGAAAGTGCATTGGCGATGTCGTACCCACAGCAACGATTAAAACATTCCCAAACCAGAAACCGTGGATTGATGGCAGCATTCACGCGAAACTGAAAGCGCGAACAACTGCTTTTAACCAGGGCAAGGTGACTGGAAACGTGACCGAATACAAACAGTGTAGCTAGTCCCTCCGCAAGGCAATCAAACAAGCTAAGTGTCAGTATAGAGACAAAGTAGAGTTGCAATTCAATGGCTCAGACACAAGAGGTATGTAGCAGGGTCTACAGTCAATCACGGATTACAAAAAGAAAACCAGCCCCGTCACGAACCAGGATGTCTTGCTCCCAGACAGACTAAATAACTTCTTTGCTCGCTTTGAGGACAATACACTGACACCGCCCACTACCAAAACCTGCAGACTCTCCTTCACTGCAGCCGACGTGAGTAAAACATTTAAACGTGTTAACCCTCACAAGGCTGCAGCGCCAGACGGCATCCCCAGCCGCGTCCTCAGAGCATGCGCAGACCAGCTGGCTGGTGTGTTTAAGGACATATTCAATAAATCCTTATCCCAGTCTGCTGTTCCCACATGCTTCAAGAGGGCCACAATTGTTCCTGTTCCCAAGAAAGCTAAGGTAACTGAGCTAAACGACTACCGCCCAGTAGCACTCACTTCCGTCATCATGAAGTGCTTTGAGAGACTAGTCAAGGACCATATCACCTCCACACTATCTGACACCCTAGACCCACTCCAATTTGCTTACCGCCCCAATAGGTCCGCTGACGACGCAATCGCAACCACACTGCACTAACCCATCTGGACAAGAGGAATGCCTATGTGAGAATGCTGTTCATCGACTACAGCTCAACATTTAACACCATAGTACCCTCCAAACTCGTCATCATGCTCAAGACCCGGGGTCTTGACCCCGTCCTGTGCAACCGGGTACTGGACTTCCTGACGGACCGCCCCCAGGTGGTGAGGGTAGGTAACAACATCTCCACCCCACTGATCCTCAACAATGGGGCCCCACAAGGGTGCGTTCTGAGCCCTCTCCTGTACTCCCTGTTCACCCACGACTGCATGGCCATGCACACCTCCAACTCAATCATCAAGTTTGCGGACGACCCTACAGTGGTAGGCTTCATTAAAAATCCTACAATGTGATTTTCTGGATTTTTTTTCTAATTTTGTCTGTCATAGTTTAGGTGTACCTATGATGAAAATTACAGGCCTCTCTCATCTTTTTAAGTGGGACAACTTGCACAATTGCTGGCTGACTAAATACTTTTTTGCCCCACTGTATATACTGTACTCTATATCAACTACTGCATTTTGCCATCTTTATGTAATACATGTATCACTAGCCACTTTAAACTATGCCGCTTTATGTTTACATACCCTACATTACTCATCTTATATGTATATACGGTTGTCGATACCATCTACTGCATCTTGCCTATGCCGTTCTGTACTATCACTCATTCATATATTTTATGTACACATATTTACAGTATGTACATGTACTTTATCCCTTTACACTTGTGTGTATAAGGTAGTAGTTGTGGAATTGTTAGGTTAGATTACTTGTTGGTTATTACTGCATTGTCGGAACTAGAAGCACAAGCATTTTGCTAAACTCACATACTGACTAAATACTTTTTTGCCCCACTGTATATACTGTACTCTATATCAACTACTGCATTTTGCCATCTTTATGTAATACATGTATCACTAGCCACTTTAAACTATGCCGCTTTATGTTTACATACCCTACATTACTCATCTTATATGTATATACTGTTGTCGATACCATCTACTGCATCTTGCCTATGCCGTTCTGTACTATCACTCATTCATATATTTTATGTACACATATTTACAGTATGTACATGTACTTTATCCCTTTACACTTGTGTGTATAAGGTAGTAGTTGTGGAATTGTTAGGTTAGATTACTCGTTGGTTATTACTGCATTGTCGGAACTAGAAGCACAAGCATTTTGCTACACTCGCATTAACATCTGCTAACCATGTGTGTGTGACAAATAACATTTGATTTGATCATCCATACCAATTACTGCCACGCATCTATATGCATTACCGAGTCATCAACTGAGGAAGTTATGTTAGCACACAGGGTCTAAGATTTTGTCCGTTTCTCCATGGAGCAGGTTCCTAGAACTCTCTATGGGGACCCAGTTGATGGTTGCACCATGGAGCAACAGCACGTCGAGCAAACTATCCACCGCCTCTGAGCAGGATCCCTTAATCACTGACACAACGCATGCATTCTCCCTAACCAAATTAGACATGACATTTAAGGACCTAAATTAAGGGTGGAAAACAAGCTACGCTGTTTATAGGCAAAAGTGGAGCTTGGTGTTTGGCTGTCTTTTGGGCAAACTGGGAGTTCCGGTTGAGGTGATGGTACTCACAGCACTGACAAAAGAATGTGAAATTGACTCTGACACGCTCCTTCCTTCTCAGAGTTAGAATACCCACTGATAGCCGTTGGAGATAAAACATGAATTGTACTTCAGAACATGTGTGTATTATGTGTGTATTACGATACATTTTTGTTGTGCCATTATTTCTAAATCAGACAAAAGGGTGTGGTAAATAAAAAGGTACCTGGACTACAACTTGTGAACAGAAGTTGTTCAGCACTGAATTCTACAGCCAGGAATCTACTTCCACAACCCCTTAGTATTATGAGGCTGTTATGTGACTCGACAGATTGATAGCCTGTAAATTACAGGAAAATCAGGTGAAGTAAGGTCACTATGCTCTTGAAAAGATTATCGGGTGACAGCATGTAATCTTTGTTGATCAATCTCATATGGTGAGAGAGCTTTATGATTGGCTGAAGGTTGCAGAGTGTTGCTTTCTCTCAAGTAACAGCATGCACTGCAGCTCTGCCAAGTGAGTCCTACAGCCAATGGCATTCACTGCATCATGTTCACCATGCAAACATTGCCATGTGATAGGGAGCTGGATAGCCAATTGCACTTTAGATGAAGTCGTAGATGAAGTTCAGTTCATGGTAAACACACCAAAGGGCCAAATTATTCCTTGAAAAAATGGTATATTAGTAAACAGTATAGAGAGAAGAGGATGCCCTCTTCTCTTTTACTGAATCAAAGATATATGACAAAGGTAAATTATTCTAATACAACATCTCTGGGAGCATCACATTACATATCCATCAAGTTCAACTCTACCAAATATTTTGTGAAGCCAACTACAGATTTTTGCTGAGTTTCAGCCCAAATGAGACATTACAAAAGGGCTTTGTCTGTCTGTCATGTAATCTCCTAACAGTATGTCCCATAGGTCAGGATCTCATTGTCAAACTCGGATGAGTAACTTGATTGTTAGCTCAGGGTTTATTGATGTTGAACAATGTAAATAATTATTTTATTGTTTTTCAGTGGATGCAATACTAGGAAGAGCCTTATATGGTGTCAGCACATACTCATTGGAAGGAAGAAACCCAATGACCCTCTGCTTTGGCAGAGCTCCAAGTCCTATCAAAGTCAAATGAATAGACACTATACACTCAATACATTGTTTCCCCAATTCCCCTCCCCTTCTCCGACAAGGATAGAGTCATACTAGTAAAATGGGAACATTCCTGCAACAGGAACACAACCAGCTGCTAAACACACAGACAAACAGGAATTGTTGTTGACCAGCCAGCTGTTTACTGCATGTTTCAGTCAAAGCGGAAGAGAATGACGAATTCGATATTGCATTGTACTCTGAACCTAGTAAACATCTTATAAGTATAAACTACATCCACTCCCCATACTGACTTTATTTTAAGCCTTGCGAAGTGTTAAGGAAATCTATCACGTACCCGAATGACATGAAGGGGCTAAGGGACAGGCTGTAGTACAGACACGCACCACGTGAACACGATAGTCGCCCCTTATATGGTCATGAGGGCGCTCTTTGACTGGAGCGTTTGAGTTCAGTACGATTCGGAGAAATCAGAAGCGTACCCCATGTTCTAACCACTGATGTAAATCAAACGCATACCGCACGTTTTGTGCATAAGCGATCGTGCATTCTGATGCATTGACAGATGCATCTGCACAAATTATGCATAAAAAAAAGTTTATTACCATAATGTAATAATTGTAATTGATATAATCCGAACATTAATCAATTATGGTTATTTCAACAATCCAGCAAATCTTCGTTAAACACTTGGGATATTGAAAATAATATTGCATGAAAACAATTAAATGATAGCTAATTGTGATAAAATACTTCTCAGTCAAAGGTTTTTGATTTCATGGGTTGTGGAATATAGCAATTTGCACCAAGAAATAAGTCCGGTGTATGAGAATTTGAGGTTGTTTTAAAAACATCGTTCATTTGACCCACATAATACAGCTCGACAGTTACGAGTTACGTGTCCAGTTGGCTAGATGTGCCAAGACTGAATATAATCAGGGGAATCGTGCTTGTCGGTCTTTAAATAAGATATGAATAGTCAGAGTTGTGTTCAGAAAATGTATGTCATACATACGGAATTCTATAATAAAATAAATAATGTAATACTTTATACGGAAAATAATAGACATTATGATTCTCACTATTTGAAAAAAATTGAATGATGATCGCACCCACATTGGAAATGGTACATTCCGGATCCTACGTCATCTATTGTTTACAAAATATCGAGAGGGTTACTTGATTACTTGCTTTTCTGCCGAGCAACGTGGTGAGAGGAAGGAACTGAGCTACGCTCCCATTCATTTCGAAAATACAGCTGAAAAATACAACAAAATGCCGTGTCGAAAGGAGAACTACATCCTCTTGGAGCAGTCTGTTACCGTCGATTCGAAAGAAGTGGACGCTTTGGTCACGAAAATCGGCGAGGCGCTGCAGCTTCACAACAATAGTGCTAATCAGAAGACGATGTCGTGTCTCCACGGTCTCAACGGCAACTGCAGCAGTAGCAACATCAAACAAGCTAACAACAACAACAATGGCATGGCCCAGCCAAAACGTACCGGGTGCTGCATACGGCTTCGAAACCGGGGACAACGTAGTAACAGAGCTAGTCCATACAGCTTCCCTGGCTCAAGTAACCAGGAGTGGGACAATTTCAAACCTTGGAACCGAAAGAGGATCAGCGCAGCTGTCGAGAACGACGACCCACATCAGTTACTTCAGGAATTAATATTGTCTGGGAATCTAATCAAAGAAGCGGTCAGGCGGCTGCAGTTCTCTACGACGGAGTGTGGAGATCTTTCGGACAATCTGTAATGCTGATGATGCGGACAATGTATTCATTATCGAGATGTTACGGACAAAACGAAATACTATTTTGCTGACCTAGCCAGCTATAACGTTATACTATACATGTTTAACGATTAAATATGTCATGGTGGTAACGTTAGTATGTCTAATCTGTGACCGCTAATTTAGATTTTTCATTTAGCCAATTAACGTTAGCCATGTTTGAAACTCCACCTTTTTGATGGTTCATTTGAAAAAAATGTATGGGTTGGGACTCTCCTTTTCACTATTCGCTGGCTTGGTTAGTAGCTAGTTATGTAAACCAAGTGAACGCTTTACGTTGACCTTGTTTACAAATCTAATCTCAGGCCGCCAGTATTGCCTGTTTTGTATTTGTCCGTTAAATTTGAAACGATTCAAATCAAAGGTCTTACGTTACTAGTTAGCATGCTAGGCTAGCGCCACACTCATGCCAGGATGAATTCCAAACGTCCCGAGCAACCCAACACTGACGGCAGCTTTGTATTTCCTTTACAAAGAAGGAACGGGATCAACAACCAGCTACCAAAACCGTGTAAGAGCCGGAGGCAGGCGACATTTCAAATGGTTGACTAAATGTCTCTTCGAACTGTCTGGGGGCGGTGTATTTTTTTTTTATAATGATGGGACACTTGTGCTTAACCTTATAATTCCAATGCGGATTTGTGTTTATCATTTTCCAAATGTCTGTCAAGTTATTTACCATGACCACTTCGCAACGAAGTATTTCATAATGTTCCTGAGTATTCAGGCCTTTTGGTGTCTTGAAATAAACACGGTGTTTTTTTTCTTCAATTTGGTGTGTGTGTATGCTTTTCGCTATCAAATAAAGGTTCCAATAAAATATAGCTAGTAACTGCAGCATTTGGGAAGCCTGTCGACACACTACTATACAAAACGCTGCCCCACGTACACTGAACAAAAATATAAACATGCAACATTTTCAAATATTTGACTGAGTTCATAAGTTAATCAGTATCTAGTGACCACCATTTGACTCATGGAGCGCGACACATCTCCTTCGCATAGAGTTGATTGTGGACTGGAGGTTTTTGTCCTGCTCTTCAATGGTTGTGCGAAGTTGGTGGATATTGGCGGCAAGTGGAACATGCTGTCGTACAATGGGTGACATGTCAGGTGGGTATGCAGGCCATGGAGGAACTGACATTTTCAGCTTCCGGGGATGACATACAGATCCTTGCGACATGGAATCATGCATTATCAAGCTGAAACATGATGTGATGGCGGTGGATGAATGGCATGACAATGGGCCTCTGGATATCGTCATGGTATCTCAGTGCATTACAATTGTCATGATAAAATGCAATTGTGTACGTTTGCTGTAGATTATGCATGTCCATTCCATAACCCCCTGCCACAATGGGGCACTTCTGTTCACAACGTTTATGTCAGCAAACCGATCGCCTACACGATGCCATACACACTGATACCTGCTCCATGCAGTTGAAACCGGGATTAATCTGTGAAGAGCACACTTCTCCAGCGTGCCAGTGACCATCGAAGGTGAGCATTTCCCCACTGAAGTTGGTTACGACTCCGAACTGGTCTGGTGAAGACCCTGGTGCGGACAAAGCGCACACAGATGAGCTTCCCTGAGATGGTTTCTGGCAGTTTACAAAAATTATTCGGTTGCGCAAACCCACAGCTTCATCAGCTGTCAGGGTGGCTTGTCTCAGACAATCCTGGATGTGAAGGTCCTGGGCTGGCATGGTTATACATGGCCTGAAGTTGTGAGGCTGGTTGGATTTACTGCCAAATTCTCTGAACAACGTTGGTTTATAGTACAGAAATTAACATTATATTCTCTTGCAACAGCTCTGTTGGACATTCCTGCAGTCAGCATGACAATTGTAAGCTCCCCCAACTTGTGACATTGTGTCCAATAACAAAACTGCACATTTTAGTGGCCTTTTATTGTCACCAGCGCAATATGCATCTGTGTAATGATCATGCTGTTTAATCAGCTTCTTGATATGCCACACCTATCAAGTGGATGGATTATCTTGCCAAAGGAGAAATGCTAACTAACAGGGATGTAAACAAATGTGTGCAAAACATTTGAGAGGAATACACCTTTCATGAGTATGGAATATTTTAGAGATATTTTCTTTCAGCTCATGAAACATGGGACCAACACTGTTGTGTTTATATTTTTGTTAAGTGTAGATTCACACTTTCCCCATTTTAAATGGTACTGCTTTATTTATTCCATCAATTAATGCTCAAAAACATTTAACCCCTGTTCAATATGTTTTTTGGGGGAAATTGTTGGGCCTTGCCTGTGTGTGTCGTCACTGTTGGAAAGGACACATGTCTATTTTCTACAGTGTAAAGTTCCGTTGCAATATTCCCTCTTTCTAGACTATGGTGTGACCCAAAATCAGATCCATGTCCACACCTACTTTGTGTACTGAAAATGTAAAGTGTTTATTATTATAGTTTTATCCACATAGGGTCATCAACAGATTCAAACCAACAGAATGAAAACAAGGTCAGTTTCTGTTTTGAAAACTATAATGATAACCACTTTAAATTTTAAGTACGCAAAGTGTGCTACTGCAGAACAGACACCAGATGGCAGTATACGATTAGGATGTGGAAAAACATAAAATTACTTGTTTTTTTGCCTGTGAATATTTGAGTCATTTTGGCTTCCAAATAACCTCAAAGAATAAGATTATGTAAACAAATGGACTTCCGTATACACATATGGGAATTCACAGCTAGTGTGAACGGCTATGAAGTTAAGATTTCCACCAATTTTAACCACAAACAATACTATAAATAATATGTCAGAGCATTGTGAGGATTTTGCTGGCAACAATCAGAAGCCTATTGTTGCTTGTATGAGTTATAAATAAATTAGGGTTTTCATTGTAAATAGAGAACCATGTAGAAAATATATATTTCAAACCTTCGTAGAGCCTTATAATTTAAAAAGATGTGTATCAAGAGAAAACCAAGTGTGCCAGTGCCAGTCCCTCAGGATATGCCAGATACTGGAAACCTTGCTGCTGCTATTGCTTTCAATGTCACAAACATTGAATCCTAGATAATTCTATACATAAGGACAAGCTCCTTGTCCTACATTTTTCCCTACAATTACCAAATCAAATCAGAGAGGGTTAGAAGAGTGGGTCTGAAGTCATTGGAATGGCATCCAGTCTCTTTTAAGATAATCATAGGTTACACTTTATTTGACCTTAACCCTTATTTGGAAGGTGCTTTCAGGACAGAAGTACACACACATAATCAGCAGCCATTGTGAGGTGCCACCCATCTCTCCTCTTGCCCTGATCAGATACCAGCTTGGCATATGGAAGGTAAACGTTAGAACACACCTGCATGTTTTACTGGAACAAGCAGCAACAAAACGTTGTTTAACGTTCTGATAACAGACAGGGTTCATTAACCTCATTACCATGTCTCAACTGAAGTGCTCCAGGCTGGTCTACCAAATGCCACCTCAGAGCAGCTGGGAGAGAAAAGGCTTCATAGAAAATCTATTAATATTTGATTGGTTTGATTGTTGTATACTGACATTGTTCAAGACACAGACAGGTGCCAAACCAATGGCACATCAGCCATTGGTTTGTTGTACAGCCCTGTCTGAGCCTTACTATATGGCACGTGTCAAAGCGTGCCTGAGGGTTTTTCGCTCTGCCCTTGTACTTGATTGGTGAATTAAGGTCACTAATTAGTAAGGAACTCCCCTCATCTGGTTGTCTAGGTCTTAACTGAAAGGAAAAAACAAAAACCTACAGACACTTGGCTCTCTCTCTCTCTCTCTCTCTCTCTCTCTCCATTTCTCACTGTCTCCACTCAGAATGAAGAGTGGAGTGACGTCTGTGTATTGCTAGAAGCTTGCTAGAAATGGATGGTCATACAAGTCCTTACCAGTAAATTCTGAAATTTGAACGGAAAACCAGTTAGATCAATAGGCGTACAAAGTTATAAAAGCTGATTTGTAGCCCCTAGAAATCTTTTTGGTCTCGGATGAAATTTATATTTAGCATTTAAGATAGCTATTTGGCATTCAATATCCTTGCAAGATCACTTAACCTCACTACGGTACGTGGGACTAGCGTCCCACCTGGCCAACATCCAGTGAAATTGCAGATTGCCAAATTCAAAAACATAAATACTCATTA
Source organism: Oncorhynchus masou masou (assembly GCF_036934945.1). NCBI lineage: Eukaryota > Metazoa > Chordata > Actinopteri > Salmoniformes > Salmonidae > Oncorhynchus > Oncorhynchus masou. Next base: position 17,083,561 of record NC_088241.1, on the reverse strand, counting down.
TAAAATTTCATAAAACATACAAGTTTTATACATGGGTTTAAACATTAACTTCTTGTTAATCAATCCAACCACGGTGTCAGATTTCAAAAAGGCTTTACGGCGAAAGCATACCATTCGATTATCTGAGAACAGCGCCCTGCAGACAAATCATTACAAACAGTAACCAGCCAAGTAGAGGAGTTACACAAGTCAGAAATAGTGATAAAATTAATCACTTACCTTTGATGATCTTCATATGGTTGCACTCACAAGACTCCAATTTACTCAATAAATGTTTGTTTTGTTTGATAAAGTCCATGTTTATATCCAAAAACCTTCGTTTTGTTTGCGCGTTTTGTTCAATAATCCACAGGCTCAAACGCAGTCACAACAGGCAGACGAAAAATCCAAATAGTATCCGTAAAGTTCATAGAAACATGTCAAAAGATGTTAATAATCAATCCTCAGGTTGTTTTTAGTCATAATAATCAATAATATTTCAACCGGACAATAACGTTGTCAATATAAAAGGTAAAACAAGAAAGGCGCTCTCTCGGTCACGCACATGAAAAAGCTCTGGGACACTGTAGTGTCCACTCATTCAGAGAGGTCTTACTCCCTAATTTTTCAGAATATATGCCTGAAACAATTTCTAAAGACTGTTTACTTCTAGTGGAAGCCATAGTAAGTGCAATTTGAGTCCTTCGTCAATGGATACTATAATGGAATTCAATAGAAAACTACAAACATTTTAACAATCCCACTTCCTGGATGGATTTTTCTCAGGTTTTTGCCTGCCAAATCAGTTCTGTTATACTCAAAGACATTATTTTTTTAAAATTGGAAACTTTAGAGTGTTTTCTATCCAAATCTACCAATTACCTGCATATCCTAGCTTCTGGGCCTAAGTAGTAGGCAGTTTACTTTGGGCACACTTTTCATCCGGAAGTGAAAATAGTGCCCCCTACCCTAGTGAAGTTAAGCATAGAAAGATATTTATGCCATCTCTTTGACATGCGTATGTTTAGCCCTTGAGCTAACTCTGGCACTGGATAAATATGAACATTTAGTTTCAGTACAAGACTGAGTCAGCAATGCCTATGATGTTGGATTAAAATCAGGGTGTGAGTCATTCCTTTAGACTACAATGTGTCGTAGTCATTTTGATTTACTCTCTCTCTCTCTCTTTCTCTCTCTCTCTCTCTTTAGTCTTTTTAGCATGGGACTGCTTCACCAATGTGCAAATCCCTTCCCAAAATGTGTGGGCCCTAGAGGCTCACAGCGAAATATTTTGGATGATATTTAAAACCCAGTTGTCACTTTGAACAAAATGTTTCACACGATAACTAATTAGTGTCACTTAGGTTGGAAGCTGGTTTATCTCAGGCTGACATTTTCAATGTAGTCTTATGTCTGTCACTATATTCAGACATAAAAAATATGAAAGTCACTGAACAACTAGAAAAGAGAGAAGGACAATCAAACATGTTGAGGGAAGAAGTTGCCCCTAGCTAGACAGTAAAGGACAGTTTAGCATTTACCCTCCTATATGGTTAGGATTTGAAGAGGGTAAGCGGTCACAACTTGCAGACTTGTTTACGTGCTGCTGTGCGTTTTGTTGCTAACCTTACTTTGCTACCTGACAACTTTATGTTTTTTACTTTTTATATTTTTAGTTTTTCCCTCACTCAACTTTTTTTTCATTCAACTTTTTCACTCCGGACGCTTTATCTGGACATGGTTTGTCAGGACCTCCAACAGACGAAGCTAAGTAGTAACATAAACATGATGCCTTCTAATTGTAGTCGCTGTACTCATAATAGACAGGAGAACGATCGCCTTACGGCGAGAATAGCTGTGCTGCGAGCCCAGCTTCAGACGCAAGCATTAGGCAAGGGTAATTTCAGTGTAGGAAAGGATGAAACAGCGTCTGTGCCACCAGTAAGTACAGATAGTAACGTTAGTATAAATCCCCTCACATGGTCCCCGCAGCCGGACAACTTTCTCATGTTTTCTGGAGGGAAATACTGTAGGACAGCTCAACTGGTGTCGCTCATTCAGCCGACAGAAACTTTCAACCGGTTCTCCCCATTAAGCAACGAGTCGGGAGTCAGAGGACGAGCCTTCTCTGGTCTCTACTCCTCCCGTTACGGGGTCTGAGACGCCGAAGGCTCCCACCATTAGCTCTGACAAATTGAAAACCAGAGTCATTGGAGACTCCATTACCCGCAGTATTAGACTTAAAACTAATCATCCAGCGATCATACACTGTTTACCAGGGGGCAGGGCTACCGACGTTAAGGCTAATCTGAAGATGGTGCTGGCTAAAGCTAAAACTGGCGAGTGTAGAGAGTATAGGGATATTGTTAACCACATCAGCACCAACTATGTTAGGATGAAACAGTCAGAGGTCACCAAGCGCAACATAGCTTCAGCGTGTAAATCAGCTAGAAAAATGTGTCGGCATCGAATAATTGTCTCTGGCCCCCTCCCAGATGGGGGGAGTGATGAGCTCTACAGCAGAGTCTCACAACTTAATCGCTGGTTGAAAACTGTTTTCTGCCCCTCCCAAAATATATAATTTGTAGATAATTGGCCCTCTTTCTGGGACTCACCCACAAACAGGACCAAGCCTGGCCTGTTGAGGAGTGACAAACTCCATCCTAGCTGGAGTGGTGCTCTCATCTTATCTACGAACATAGACTGGGCTCGAACTCCCCTAGCTCCACAATGAGATAGCCAGCCTGCCAGCTTAGTGGAGTCTGCCACTAGCACAGTCAGTGTAGTCAGCTCAGCTATCCCCATTGAGGCTGTGTCTGTGCCTCGACCTAGGTTGGGCAAAACTAGACATGGCGGTGTTTGCCTTAGCAATCTCACTGGAATAAAGACCTCCTCCATTCCTGCCATTATTGAAAGAGATTGTGATACGGTACATCTCAAAATAGGGCTACTTAATGTTAGATCCCTCAGTTCAAAGGCAGTTATAGTCAATGAACTAATCACTGATCATAATATTGATGTGATTGGCCTGACTGAAACATGGCTTAAGCCTGATGAAGTTACTGTGTTAAATGAGGCCTCACCTCCTGGTTGCACTAGTGACCATATCCCCCCATGCATCCCACAAAGGTGGAGGTGTTGCTAACATTTATGATAGCAAATTTAAATTTACAAAAAAACAAAACATTTTCGTCTTTTGAGCTTCTAGTCATGACATCTATGCAGCCTACTCAATCACTTTTTATAGCTACTGTTTACAGGCCTCCTGTGCCACATACAGCATTCCTCACTGAGTTCCCTGAATTCCTATTGGATCTTGTAGTCATGGCAGATAATATGCTCATTTTTGGTGTGGAAGAGTCCACATACTCACTCCAAAAGGCTTTCGGAGCCATCATCGACTCAGTGGGTTTTGTCCAACATGTCTCCGGACCTACTCACTGCCAAAGTCATACTCTGGACCTAGTTTTTCCCGTGGAATAAATGTTGTGGATCTTAATGTTTTTCCTCACAATCCTGGACTATCTGACCAGCATTTTATTATGTTTGCAATCGCAACAAATAATCTGCTCAGACCCCAACCAAGGAGCATCAAAAGTTGTGCTATAAATTCTCAGACAACCCAAAGATTCCTAGATGCCCTTCCAGACTCCCTCTACCTACCCAAGGACGTCAGAGTAAAACAATGAGTTAACCACCTAACTGAGGAACTCAATTTAACCTTGCGCAATACCCTAGATGCAGTCGCACCCCTAAAAACTAAAAACATTTGTCATAAGAAACTAGCTCCCTGGTATACAGAAAATATCCAAGCTTCCAGAAAATTGGAACGGAAATGGCGCCACACCAAACTGGAAGTCTTCCGACTAGCTTGGAAAGACAGTACCGTGCATCAAAAAGCCCTCACTGCTGCTCGATCATCCTATTTTTCCAACTTAATTGAGGAAAATAAGAACAATCCAACATTTCTTTTTGATACTGTCGAAAGCTAACTAAAAAGCATCTTTCACTTCAGCAGTGATAAATTCATGAACTTCTTTGAGGAAAAGATCATGATCATTAGAAATCAAATTACGGACTCCTCTTTAAATCAGCGTATTCCTCCAAAGCTCAGTTGTCCTGAGTCTGCACAACTCTGCCAGGACCTAGGATCAAGGGAGACACTCAAGTGTTTTAGTACTATATCTCTTGACACAATTATGAAAATAATCATGGCCTCTAAACCTTCAAGATGCATACTGGACCCTATTCCAACTAAACTACTGAAATAACTGCTCCCTGTGCTTGGCCCTCCTATGTTGAATATAATAAATGGCTCTCTATCCACGGGATGTGTACCAAACTTACTAATAGTGGCAGTAATAAAGCTTCTCTTGAAAAAGCCAAACCTTGACCCAGAAAATATAAAAAACTATCGGTCTATATCGAATCTCACATTCCTCTCAAAAATGTTAGAAAAAGCTGTTGCGCAGCAACTCACTGCCTTTCTGAAGACAAATAATGTATACGAAATGCTTCAGTCTGGTTTTAGACCCCATCATAGCACCAAGACAAGATATCAGTTTGTCTCTGTGGATGGTTTGTCCGCTGACAAATCAACTGTAAATTCCGGTGTCCGCAAGGTTCCGTTTTAGGACCACTATTGTTTTCACTATATGTTTTACCTCTTGGGGATGTAGTTCGAAAACATAATGTTAACTTTCAATGCTATGCGGATGACACACAGCTGTACATTTCAATGAAACATGGTGAAGCCCCAAAATTGCCCTCGCTGGAAGCCTGTGTTTCAGACATAAGGAAGTGGATGGCTGCAAACTTTCTACGTTTAAACTCGGACAAAACAGAGATGCTTGTTCTAGGTCCCAAGAAACAAAGACCTTCTGTTGAATCCGACAATTAATCTTGCTGGTTGTACAGTCGTCTCAAATAAAACTGTGAAGGACCTCAGCGTTACTCTGGACCCTGATCTCTCTTTTGACAAACATATCAAGACTGTTTCAAGGACAGATTTTTTCCATCTACGTAACAATGCAAAAATCAGAAATTTTCTGGCCAAAAATGAATTCATGCATTTTCCATCTCCAGGTTAGAATACTGCAATGCTCTACTTTCCGGCTACCTGGATAAAGCACTAAATAAACTTCAGTTAGTGCAAAATACGGCTGCTAGAATCCTGACTAGAACCAAAAAGTTGGATCATATTACTCCAGTGCTAGCCCTCCCTGGCTTCCTGTCACGATCGTCGTAATGACATTCGGACCAAAGTCCAGCGTGAAATCGTTTCGACATGTTTATTAGAATTGAACCGCACAAAAAAACAATAAAGAGCCAACGACACATGAAGCTATGGAGTGCTCACAGGCAACTACACATAAACAAGATCCCACAAAACACAGTGGGGAAATGGCTGCCTAAATATGATCTCCAATCAGAGACAACGATAAACAGCTGCCTCTGATTTGGAACCATACCAGGCCAACATAGAAATAAAAACCCCTAGATTACCCACCCTAGTCACACCCCGACCTAACCAAAATGGAGAATAAAAATGCTCTCTATGGTCAGGGCGTGACACTTCCTGTTAAGGCAAGGGCTGATTTCAAGGTTTTACTGCAAACCTACAAAGCATTACATGGGATTGCTCCTACCTATCTTTCTGATTTGGTCCTGCTGTACACGTACGCTACAGTCATAAGACGCAGGCCTCCTAATTGTCCCTAGAATTTCTAAGCAAACAGCTGTAGGCAGGGCTTTCTCCTATAGAGCTCCATTTTTATGGAATGTTCTGCTTACCCATGTGAGAGATGCAGACTCGGTCTCAACCTTTAAGTCTTTATTGAAGACTCATCTCTTCAGTAGGTCCTATTATTGAGTGTAGTCTGGCCCAGGAGTGTGAAAGTGAACGGAAAGGCACTGGAGCAACTAACCACCCTTGCTGTCTCTGCCTGGCCGGTTCCCTTCTCTCCACTAGGATTCTCTGCCTCTAACCCTATTACAGGGACTGAGTCACTGGCTTACTGGTGCTCTTCCATGCCATCCCTAGGAGGGGTGCGTCACTTGAGTGGGTTGAGTCACCGACGTGGCCTTCCTGTCTTTGTTGGCGTCCCCCCTTAGGTTGTGCCGTGGCGGAGATCTCTGTGGGCTATACTTGGGCCTTGTCTCAGGATGGTAAGTTGGTGGTTGAAGATATCCCTCTAGTGGTGTGGGGGTTGTGCTTTGGCAAACTGGTTGGGGTTATATCCTGCTTGTTTGGCCCTGTCCGTGGGTTTCATCGGATGGGGCCACAGTGTCTCCTGGCCCCTCCTTTCTCAGCCTCCAGTATTTATGCTGCAGTAGTTTATGTGTCGAGGGGCTAGGGTCAGTCTGTCATATTGTCATATCTGGAGTATTTCTCCTGTCTTATCTGGTGTCCTGTGTGAATTTAAGTATGCACTCTCTAATTCTCTCTTTCTCTCTTTCTTTCTTTCTCTCTTTCGGAGGACCTGAGCCCTAGGACCATGCCTCAGGACTACCTGGCATGATGACTCCTTGCTGTCCCCAGTCCACCTGGCTGTGCTGCTGCTCCAGTTTCAACTGTTCTGCCTGCGGCTATGGAACCCTGACCTGTTCACCGGAAGTGCTACCTGTCCCAGACCTGCTGTTTTCAACTCTCTACAGACAGCAGGAGCAGTAGAGATACTCTCAATGACATTTACTCCTGAGGTGCTGACCTGTTGCACCCTCGACAACTACTGTGATTATTATTATTTGACCCTGCTGGTCATTTATGAACATTTGAACATCTTTGCCATGTTCTCCACCCGGCACAGCCAGAAGAGGACTGGCCACCCCTCATAGCCTGGTTTCTCTCTAGGGTTCTTCCTAGGTTTTGGCCTTTCTAGGGAGTTTCTCCTAGCCACCGTGCTTCTACACCTGTATTGCTTGCTGTTTTGGGTTTTAGGCTGGGTTTCTGTACAGCACTTTGAGATATCAGCTGATCTAAGAAGGACTATATAAATAAATTTGATTTTGATAAATTGTAGAAATGTACAGGTTGGATGTGTCAATGCATACATTGTGAGGATTAATCAACAGAGACACACTCTAAGCTGACAATTTCTTTTGTATTACGATGCTGTTGGAGTGTGGAGATGACGCCTGGTGACACTCATTCAGACATCAGGTGATCAAAGGCTTCCACAAGGAATAAATCCTACCTCTGACTGGTTCACCACGACTTGATTGAAATGATTTTCACTCGTTGACTAAAAATGATGAAGGTATTAAACTGTGACTATGATTAAGAGTTCCCGAATCTAAGGCACTGCTTCTCATTGCTAGAGGCATCACTACAGACCCTGTTTCGATTCCAGGCTGTATCACAAACAGCTGTGATTGGGAGTCCCATAGAGCGGCGCACAATTGGCTCAGTGTCCTCCGGGTTAGAGTTTGGCTGGGGTAGGCCGTCATTGTAAATAAGAATTTGTTCTTAACTGACTTGCCTAGTTAAGTCAAACATGTTATTTATGGGAGGAAAAGTGAAAGAGAGAAAAATCATCCTCACTTAATTCACAATTTTTAAAAAGCTGTTCCAATTAAAGCATACAGTGCATTCGGCAAGTATGCAGACCCCTTGACTTTGTTCCACATTTTATTACGTTACACCCTCATTCTATACTTTATTAAACCGTTAAATCATTCTACACACAATACCCCATAATGACAAAGCAAAAAAAAACTTTTTTTAGAAATGATAGCAAATTTATACAAAATAAAAAAACTGGAAATATCACATACACATACAGTGCCTTGCGAAAGTATTTGGCCCCCTTGAACTTTGCGACCTTTTGCCACATTTCAGGCTTCAAACATAAAGATATAAAACTGTATTTTTTTGTGAAGAATCAACAACAAGTGGGACACAATCATGAAGTGGAACGACATTTATTGGATATTTCAAACTTTTTTAACAAATCAAATACTGAAAAATTGGGCGAGCAAAATTATTCTTTGTAGCCCCCTTTTTTTCATTGCAGCTGTAACGGCGTTCTTCAGTTTGTCGAAATCGAGAGTCGGACCGCAAATGCAGCGTGTTGGTTACATTTGTGTTTTTAATAGAACAAATGACGGTCTGGATGAAATAACAAAAACAATTCAAATTTTGCGTTTTGGATCATTGTCTTGTTGGAAAAAATCCTATACAGCCTGTCTGAATGGTGAACACTCCAACACAGAGACAGGAAACAATCATGCCCACCAAATACAAAGTGTGTTGCTTTTACGCCAAACCCATTGTTGCCAAAAAGTTCAAATCTGACGGTTCCCAATCAGAGACAACTTTAAATCACCTGACTCTTTGAGAACTTTCTTCTTGCCACTCTTCCATAATGGCCAGATTTGTGCAAACCTATGCAACACACTCCCACCCAGCTAATCAGCCACAATCCCAATAACTAAAAACCCCACTAAGAATTACAACAAACAATAAACCCATGTCACACCCTGGCCTGACCAACTAATTAACTAAAACACAAAATACTAAGACCAGGTCTTGTTAAATGTTTTTGTATCGTGACAGCAGCAAACTCACAGTCTCCAGAAGTTCAGTGAGGATCTCTGAAGGATCCAATGTTGACCTAAATGACTAATGATGATAAATACAATCCACCTGTTTGTTGTAATCAAGTCTTTTTATAAATGCATTGTGCATTAGTGATAGTCTCAGAGGTCCGTTAAAATCGCAGAGAGCATCATGAAGAACAAGGAACACACCAGGCAGGTCCTGAGATACTGTTGTGAAGAGGTTTAAAGCCGTTTGTTTTTTTGGATACAAAAAAACATTTCCCAAGATTTAAACATCCCAAGGAGCACTGTGCACCCAGCGATAATATTGAAATGGAAGGAGTATCAGACCACTGCAAATCTACTAAGACCTGGCCGTCCCTCTAAACTTTCAGCTCATACGAGGAGAAGACTGATCAGAGATGCAGCCAAGAGGCTCATGATCACTCTGGATGAACTGCAGAGATCTACAGCTGAGGTGGGAGACTCTGTCCATAGGACAACAATCAGTCGTATATTGCACAAATCTGGCCATTATGGAAGAGTGGCAAGAAGAAAGCCATTTCTTAAAGATATCCATAAAAAGTGTCTTGGTGCTTAAAGTTTGCCACAAGCACCTGGGAGACACACCAAACATGTGGAAGAAGGTTCTACCTAGCCTTGGTCAGATGAAACCAAAATTGAACTTTTTGGCAACAATGCAAAACTTTATGTTTGGCGTAAACAACACAGCTCATCATCCTGACAACACCATACCCACTGTCAAACATGGTGGTGGCAGCATCATGGTTTGGGCCTGCTTTTTTTCTTCAGCAGGGACAGGGAAGATGGTTAAAATTGATGGGAAGATGGATGGAGCCAAATACAGGACCATTCTGGAAGAAAACCTGATGGAGTCTGCAAAAGACCTGAGACTGGGACGGAGATTTGTCTTCCAACAAGACAATGATCCAAAACATAAAGCAAAATCTACAATGGAATGGTTCAAAAATAAACATATCCAGGTGTTAGAATGGCCAAGTCAAAGTCCAGACCTGAATCCAATCGAGATTCTGTGGAAAGAACTGAAAACTGCTGTTCACAAATGCTCTCCATCCAACCTCACTGAGCTCGAGCTGTTTTGCAAGGAGGAATGGGGAAAAATTTCAGTCTCTCGATGTGCAAAACTGATAGAGACATACCCCTGCTCCTTTCATCTTCAGCATTCAGGCCAAAGAGTTCAATCTTAGTTTCATCAGACCAGACCAGAGAATCTTGTTTCTCATGGTCTTAGAGTCCTTTAGGTGCCTTTTGGCAAACTCCAAGCAAGCTGTCATGTGCCTTTTACTGAGGAGTGGCTTCCCTCTGGCCACTCTACCATAAAGGCCTGATTGGTGGAGTGCTGCAGAGATGGTTGTCCTTCAGGAGAGATGGTTGTCCTTGTCTCCTATCTCCACAGAGGAACTCTGGAGCTCTGTCAGAGTGACTGTTACGCACGCCTCTATGAAGAGGGAATGCAACACCCTGCTACAACTAAACTCTCCGTGAAGTGAAACAGGTATGGACTGTAGGTGCAAGAAAGAATGACAACAGGCAGAATGTGGTACCGTTTACCAGGACTTTATTCCCTCACACGGTAATATGGGGAAAAGGGGCTGGATGGAACCAAAGCAAAGAAAGCAAATCTCAAAGCCCCCCCTCTCCTATCTTACCTGCCTACCCACTACTTACCTAATTTAGCACCACCTGGTGCCCTAACCAAAATACAAGGGGGTGGTCCGTTTGTTGGTCTTACCTAGTGTGCCTAGACAGCGAATATTCTACGGGTATATGTATGCCCGCGGGCCTCTTGCCTAAGCACTCCCTAGGTGCCTTCCCCTTCCCCCCTGGGAACAAATGAAACAGAATATTAAACAATTTCACAAACAAACTAAGAAACAAAGGACATCAAATAAGCTCTATCTGAGCAACAAACTCACAAAACATACCAACTCTCAGCAAAATCTCTCTAGCAAAATCTCTCTAGCAAAATCTCTGCAATGACCTCCCAGAAAAATCTCTAGCAAAATCTCTAGCAAAATCTCTCTAGCAAAATCTCCCTAGCAAAATCTCTCTAGCAAAATCTCTCTAGCAAAATCTCTCTAGCAAAATTATCTCTAGCAAAATTATCTCTAGCAAAATCTCTGCAATGACCTCCCAGCAAATCTCCCCCTCCTGAACAGAACACTGGCATTTATATAGCTTCAGAATGAATGGGTAATTGGAGACAGCTGCGTCTTGAAGAGGGGGCGGGGTCAGCTCTCCAATTAGCCATGGAGTCGACCAATCAGCTGCTTGAGGGATTTCAGGAAGCCATTTCCTGAAATAAACACATGCAAATACACAAACTACAACACAAACTGGGGAACGTAACACGCCCACCACAAAAATTGCAAACCTAGTTTTGCAATAACAAAAGCCAACGCATCCCCAGTTAGTAAACCCGTGATAGAGTGTCAGCAACTACATTCACAAACAAGCCCTTCACATAAGCTATCTGTAGATTATATCCTTGTACAAAATCAGAGCCCACCAGCAAAATAGCATAAGGCGGCGGTTCTCTAGTTGTACATTTGTTTCAAGAACACCAATGGATTATGGTCCGTGAAGACCACTACAGGCAAGGCACTGGAGCCCACATATACCTCAAAGAACTGTAAGGCAAGCAATAAAGCCAGCGTCTCTTGTTCAATTGTAGAGTACCTTGACTGACACGAGTTGAACTTACGGGAGAAGAAACTGACGGGCCGATCCACTCCGTCTTCATCTTCCTGTAAGAGAACCGCACCCACCCCCACTATACTAGCATCTACCTCCAACTTAAAAGTTTTTTCAAAGTTGGGGGCGGCAAGCACTGGGGCACTACAAAGTAGCGCTTTAGCGGACTCAAAAGCGTAGTTACAGTCCTTGGACCACTTGAATGGTACCTTGGGACTAAGCAGAGATGAAAGGGGAGCTACTACCGTTGAGAAATTCTTACAGAAGGTACGATAGTACCCTACCATCCCCAGGAATCTGCGCAACTGGCGGCGAGTAGTGGGAGCAGGAAAAGCAACAATTGCAATGAACTTTACCATTTACTGAGTGCACTTGACCTCGTCCCACTTGTTTCCCTAAGTAAGTCACTGTAGCCTTCCCAAACTCACACTTGGCCAAATTGAGGGTTAAAGAAGCCTTCTCCAACCGCTGAAACACACTTTTCAAAGTGGAGAGATGATCAGACCAAGTAGACGAATGAATCACCACATCTTCAAGGTAAGCAGTACAATTTGGCACATCTGCAAACACAATGTTAACTAGCCACTGAAAAGTAGCAGGTGCATTACACATGCCAAAGGGCATCACAGTGTATTGTACAAAGTTATCTGGCGTAACAAAAGCCGATATGTCAGAAGCTCGAGAGGTCAGAGGCACCTGCCAATAACCTTTTAGCAAATCTAACTTACTAACGTAAGCAGCAGAGCCTATTCTATCAATACAGTCATCTAAGCGAGGTAGAGGAAAAGAATCAGACTTTGTAACTGCATTTACGCGACGATAGTCCGTACATAAGCAGGACGTACCGTCAGGCTTAGGAACAAGAATACATGGGGAACTCCAGGAGCTGTTACTGGGTTTTGCCATGTCATTCCGTAATAAATAAGTTACCTCACTTTTCATTACTTCCCTTTTCTTAGCATTAACCCGGTACGGATGCTGACGTATAGGAACAGCGTTCCCCACATCCACGTCATGTTCCAAGATGGATGTGCGACTTGGAATGTCCTGAAACACACTGAGAAACCTGTTTATCAATAGGATAAGATCCTTAGTTTGATCATTATCCAAATGTTCCATTTGAGAGGGTAACTTCTTCAGCATCTCTGAATTACATAGGCGTTCACCTTGCTGTAACATATGGCGTAACTCCAACCCGTCCTCCTTATCCTCATCTAGGTCCCAGCCAGGCTTCAGCACCACCGCAGCCACACTGGAGACGGCGGGCTGGACCGGCTTACTTGAGGAGCTGTCCGGAGAATCACGCACATAATGTTTTCAGCATGTTAACATGACACACACGGGAAGAACGCCTTCGATCTGGTGTCTTTATCACATAATTGGTGTCATTGAGTTTCTTTTCCACCAGATATGGTCCAGAAAAACGTGCTGACAGAGATGAGCCAGGGATTGGCAACAAAACTAAAACTTGATCCCCTGGTGCAAATGAACGGCCAACAGCCTTTTTGTCATAATGCAACTTCATGCGTTTTTGAGACGAGGAGAGAGACTTTTGGGCTAACGCACATGCGGCGTGCAGTCTCTCCCGCATCTTACTGACATAGTCCAAAACATTTTTAGGGGCGCTACTGGGTGTAGGAGATAAGATATGCTCCTTCAAAACTTTCAGCGGACCCCGTGGGGTGTGTCCAAACACAAGGTCAGCAGGGCTGAACCCTAAGGACTCTTGTATCGTTTCCCTTATAGCAAATAGGACAAAGGGCACCCCCTCATACCAATCAGTACTGGTATCCATACAATACTTGCGTAGCATTGCCTTCAGTGTCTGATGCCAGCGTTCTAGAGCCCCTTGACTATCTGGATGATACAGTCTGGAGACCTGATGGGAAATACACAATGTCTTTAACACATTTGAAAACAGTTTAGACATGAAGTTAGATCCCTGATCAGTTTGGATTACTTTAGGGAGTCCAAACGTAGAGAAGAACTTCACTAGTGCCTTCACCACAGTCTTAGCCGTTATAGTACGGAGAGGAATAGCCTCTGGGTATCGAGTAGCACTGCACATTATTGTTAGTAGGAACTGGTTACCTGACCTGGTTTTCGGCAATGGACCTACACAATCAATTATCACTCTTTCAAACGGTTCCCCCACCACAGGAATCGGGCAGAGCGGCGCTCGTGGAACTGTTTGATTCACTTTCCCAGTGAGTTGACATATGTGACATGTTTTACAAAATTGGACCACGTCAGACTTCAAACCTGACCAGAAGAAATGACGAAGGACCCGGTTATAAGTCTTTGTGATCCCCAAATGTCCAGACCACGCCTGGTCATGGGCGAGTGACAGCACCTGCTGTCGGAACGGTGTAGGAACAACCACTTGACACACTTCACTCCAGTCATTAATGGTGTCATGAGATGCCCATTTCCGCATCAAAACTCCTGCTTCCATAAAGTAGGCGGTCTCTCTAGTTTTAGCTTCCTCCATGGAAATTACCGAAGCAAAACACTTGCGAAGACTGGTGTCTTCTTTTTGACATTCAATCACCTTCTCGGGGGTGACAGACAAAAGAATGTCATGTAATTGGGGTAACAGTGACCATCGGGTTCTTGGTCACCTCCCTGACCAAGGTCCTTCTCCCCCGATTGCTCAGTTTGGCCGGGTGGCCAGCTCTAGGAAGAGTCTTGGTGGTTCCAAACTTCTTCTGTTTAAGAATGATGGAGGCCACTGTGATCTTAGGGACCTTCAAATGCTGCAGACATTTTTTGGTACCCTTCCCCAGATCTGTGCATCGACAAGTCCCATCTCGAAGCTCTACGGACAATTCCTTGAACCTCATGGCTTGATTTTTCTCTGACATGCACTGTGAATTGTGGGACCTTATATAGACAGGTGTGTGCCTTTCCAAATCATGTCCAATAAATTGAATTTACCACAGGTGGACTCCAATATAGTTGTCAAAACATCTCAAGGATGACCACTGGAAATAGGATGCACCTAAGCTCAATTTTGAGTCTAACAGCAAAAGGGTCTGAATAAGGTATTTAATTTATAAAAGTGTGTTTTTTCTTTGTCATTATGGGGTATTGTATGTAGATTGATGACAAACATTTTTTATTTAATCAATTTTAGAATAAGGCTGTAACAACATGTGGAAAAGGTGAAGGGGTCTGAATAATTTCTCGAATGCACTGTATATCAATATCAAAAGGCAACCTAATCCCAAGCGCTCTATCAAATAAACAGTGTTTTTAATCCCCTCTCATTTTAAATATCAACTGGCAGTCTATCCAGCCCACTTGTGTTTTAGAGATTTCCACTGACATGATCATAGATGGATTACATATTCCACCCACTGACACAGAAAGGAGAAAATGTATGCTGAGCGCTCACTCAAGCTCCAAGTGGCACTCTCATGCCTTTTTCCTCCACCACACTTTAGTTCAACCGAGAGTGCTGCTCTAGTATTGAGCCATAAAGTAACATAACAGCCCTTAATATGTGTGTTTTAATCGCTCACATCTTGAATTGTGTCAGTTTTTAGTCCTCCCAACTGGACTGAAAACAGTGCTTGTAAATGAAAGCATTAAAAGTAGTGTTACTCAACCCAATGTAGACTGAACAAAAATATAAACACAACAAGTAAAGTGTTGGTCCCATGTTTCATGAGGTGAAATAAAAGATACCCACAATTATCTATATGCACAAAAAGCTTATTTCTCTCCAATGTTGTGCACATATTTGTTTACATCCCTGTTAGTGAGCATTTCTTCTTTCCAGGATAATCCATCCACCTGACAGGTGTGGCATATCAAGAAGCTGATTAAACAGCATGATCATTACACAGGTGCACCTTATGCTGGGGACAATAAAAGGTCACTCTAAAATATGCAGTTTTGTCACAATGCCACAGATGTATCAGGTTTTGAGGGAGCGTGCAATTAGCATTCTGACTGCAGGCATGTCCACCAGAGCTGTTGCTAGAGAATTGAATATTAATTTCTCTACCATAAGCCAGGATGTCATTTTAGAGAATTTGGCAGTACGGCCAACTGGCCTCACAACCGCAGTCCACGTGTAACCGTGCCAGCCCAGGACCCCCACATCCGGCTTCTTCACCTGTGGGATCATCTGAGACCAGCCACCAGGAAAGCTGATGAAACTGAGGACTATTTCTGTCTGTAATAAATACCTTTTGTGGGGAAAGAGTAATTCTGATTGGCCGGGCATGACTCCACAGTGGGTGGACCCTCCCAGGCCCACCCATGGCTGCGCCCCTGCCCAGTCATGTGAAATCCATAGATTAGGGCCTAATCGTTGAAATTGTTGCATATGGCGTTTTATGTTTTTGGTCAGTATAATTCGTATTTTGTCATTCAGCATAGGTGGTCACTACATTTACGTTGGAACCAGGATATATGAAAGAAGTGAACCAAACAGAAACATTGCAAATGAACAATAACAACCCCATGAATAATATACCAGAAGTCTAAATCAAACACTACGCCAGTGATATCAGACCAATTTATTATAATTTGAGAGTTACTGTAGGCTTTGTTAGGGGAAATGGGGGAGGTATAAAATTCCAGGTGCTAGTGTTCCCATTTTGGGATAGATCATTAACCCAGTTACATTAGACAGGAGGGGTGTTTTCTTCCAAGGACAAAGCAAAGGATATTCCCTGTTGGGTTCAGAGGTCAGACAGGTGGGTGGAGCTTGAGGGGAACACACTACTGCCGCATGCCTTTCTCTCCATGCACCACGTCAATGTAGACCACTACTTATAACCTCAGCACTGAATAGCAGTTAACTCATTCTAAGAATACTTACAATTGACTGTTGTACTAGAACCCCCAAGTCCATGCAGCTTGTCAGACCACTTCCAAATGGTTAAACACTGATTATAACAGTCAGAGATCATCATCTTAACAAGACGTTTGCTGACAATTCATAGAACATGGCACTGTAACTCTACTAAAGACATTACTAAAGACTTACCATCAGAGTAGACTGCCGATACTAATGAACTATGGGACCCTGGAAAGCAAGGGGGGATCGATTCTCTATTCTGCTTCCAAAATGGGCACTGTGCTTCCTTGAGGACTGTGTGACGTAAGGGTTTAATGAGACTACGTTTGAAGTTTGAGATGAAAGACTTGTGCTCAGGGCCTCAGCGATGGGGGAGGACCAGATATCTACACACACGAGGCACTTGAAATACCCCCAGCAACAAGCAACAGGCTCTGTATTGCTGGGTTCTGCAAGTCCATTCTTTCATAACCATACGATTTGAACGTGAGGATAGTTTTGAAGCTATAGCAGGACGTTTCTCCATAATTGTCAGTGCTCTTGGCCTGGTGTTCTCTCCCTGAGTGTCCCAGCAGTGTTTTTGCCTCATGGCGTGTTTTGTTCTCTCTCTGCCCTGGGAATGCCTGGCCCTCATTTTGACTTCTGCACCATCCTGCTTCAGATTGAGGCTCTGTGCTAGCCATGAAGTTGCAATCCTGAACCGCTTCAAATGACATTGATGACATAGTTGGTTGCCAATGTCAACAATGTTTATAAACGACAACACAGGTCATAAACAACGGAGTAACAAAGCCCTTTTTCTTTAGCATTGGTACTTTACTCACCTACAGTAGATGGTGTGTCCTATTTCCGACAGGGCTTTAGTTCAGCAAAATGAGAGATGAAAGGGAGGGAGGAAAGGGGGAACATTTGGGTAAAGCATAAATATCCTATTGATCTCACACACTGAATACTCACATCTGTCCTCTTGCTACTCTGACCTATTTGTGAAATACTACCAGAAATTACTGGTCAATCTCTTCTCATGTCTCTTTCTCCCCATACCCTTAAAAAAAGATGTACTACATAGCCCAGCACATGTCCTTCTGCCTGTCCAAGCGGCAATATCCCTCCTTGAACCACTCTACGGTCATCTTAAAATAGTAAGAACGAGTGAGAGAGAAGATGCCAGAGATATACAGGGAAAGTAAAAGCAGAGAAGGCAGGGTTGTTTATCAAATGGAATCTTTTTTAAAGAAACTTAAACATCTCGACATACATTTCACATAGATTTTAACAAGAAAGTATGATATTGTGATCAGTAATGTAAACTATATTCAATATAAATTTTTCCTGACTAAACCTGCTGTATGTTAAACACAGCTGCAAGGCTGCGGGATGTCTAACCATTTCCCTCAGGCAGAAATATTTACCCCAGGGATAGAACTGTTAGCAAAGTGAATATACTTCCAGAGCCATGAAGTAGGAATTGAGTTTGGGGTCCAAGTACTTAGACACAACTAGCATTCAAACTAAAACAGTTTATATTCTCCTCTCTATTACCATCCTGTATGAGAAACAATACAGTGTCTATTGCCTATGTTTGATAGTTACTCTTTTGAAAAGGTAACATCGGTTGAGTGGTGTATGTCTGTTTAGTGTAACTTGTAACTTGTACTGGGGCTGCTTGCAAAACCCAAGAGATTTATCCTCTAAAAAGAATCCAGGAAAAGGATGCAGTAAAATAAACAGCTCAACCCATAAAGCATCTGAAGTAAAAACTGTTATGACATGCCTGGTCAGGTTGGTGTCTGATCACTGTCAACACACACTCTCGCTCCCTTAGTCTCTCTCTCTGATCTCTCCCTTCTCTTAACTGTCTTTCTCTCTCTCACACACACACACACAAGCACGCACACACACACAGTTTTGTTTCGGTATCCTTGTGGGGACCAAATAACTGATTCCAATCCAAATCTTATTTTCCCTCAAATTAACCCTTAACCTAACCATAACACTAACCTTAAACCTAATACTAACCTAAACCCCTAATCCTAAAACTATACCTAACCCTAATTGTAACCCTAACCCTAGAATAGGGTTTTTCAGGGCCCACAAGGATAGTTCAACACGCATGCACGCACGAGCACACTCACACGCACACACACACACACACTACTAATTAGCTTGCCTGACTGTGTGTGTACGTTTTATCCAGAGGTTTGGGAGTACTTATCCAGCTGGGACATGGATAGTGCTCTCATCCCTGTAGATCAAACACATGCTAATTAATTATATTCCAATAGCCTCACCAGAGAGCATGCTGATTGGTGCGCTCTGTCTGATTGACTCCCTTATTATTTGAGCTTCATGTGTGTTTTATGAAAACTCACAGGGCCTGTTCAAACGGGGCTCTTCTGATGCAGCATTAAAAGGACTATTATCACTCTCATGTTGATTACTTTCCTGCCAACACAAAGCGTTTTCCTAGGGTTGATGCCAGTTCTATTTGTCATTTATTCCCCAAATACAAATACAGAGGATAGAACATTGTATAAATGATACAATCCCTCCAATAACATTGAATGAGTGTACTGAGATGCAGTCTGGAGATGGATGTGGATTTCTTGTCCTTGATTCTCTCGTCTAGACAGGTGGTTCCCAACCGGTGTACCGCAGCCCACTGGTGTGCCTCCAGGAACTCTCAGATGTGCCTTGAAACCTTTACTTTATTGAAAAAAAATAAAATGTAACAGTCAATTATAGGCTAAACATGACATGTGGAATGCACATGGGATTTTTGAATTAGAAGCACTAGTGCCAGTCAGATAATACATGAAATGGGATCTATCCTAACTTGTTTCTCAGGCTGTTTGAGAGGCGGGCATCACGAGCAAAGTCATTTGTATAATTTTGTTTCATCTGTGAAAAACATTAGCACAGGCAAGTCTGATATTTATTGTGGGGGTCACATTGAAAAATGTGTTCTGCCAATTGAGAACTACTGCTGTGAACTACTGCTGTGAACAACTGCTGTGAACTACTGCTGTGAACTACTGCTCTGAACTACCGCAATTTTGTTTGTTTGGCCAGAAATGGTTGGGAAAGGGTTCACTGTAAATCAATTTTCTTATACATCTTATCTCAAAACGGCTCCCATACCATGTAGATTAACAACATGCATGCAATCCACTCTATTCCATTTAATGAAACATTCATCACTACTTCAGTGCTGTATGCCCAATGTCTCAGACTGCTAGTTAATATTTAGACTGTCCTCATATGTTGACTGGCCCATAATGCATTGACATCTGTGCAGGTTGGCCATAATATCAGGGACTCCTACATGTCCAAGAGATAAGGGGCTGGCCCTGTGGCCCAATAGCCATGTAAGGGAATCTGTGACTGTCAGGAGTAAAAACAATACTTTCTTGAGAATGTTCGGAAAAAGTACTTCAGTTTCGGAGAAGGCTGAAGGTGAGGTTTGGAATAGGCTAAAAATCCCATGGTCTGGAAATATTTTCCCTACATGATTAAATACAGTATAATCCCTATGTATGTACAGTATATCATTTACAGTATTTATAGGTAACTGCAGGGGATAAATGTGAGAAAAACGTTTTGTTTTAGTGCTACATAGACAAAACGTTCTACTCTGAGGGCAGGTTGGATTGTGTTATGGAGATGGAACAGTCTCTCCCCACTGGGCAGACCACTTAATTCTGTAATATTTGGTTGATATGTTGATCAATGAGATTACAACCCATTTTCACCCACTCAGAAATACAACCAAAAGTTTGTTGAATCCCTAATGTGGTATATATATAAATATCACAATGATTCCCTTAAATGGCTTTCACTCCTTCTAAAAGCACAACCAAATTCCAATGGAAAATCAAATGTCAGATTTTTGTGTTGTCACCAAAATGTGTTATCACTGTGCTTTCAACCATTTAAAAGCACAACAACGTTCAAATGACAATACAAGATAGTTTGTTTATTCATTTATACAACAACTTAACGTGTTGTCACTGTACTTCATAACTAACACAACCAAATGACCTGGATTGCAATTGAGATTATTTAAATACATGGTGCAAGTGGTCAGAGCCTTTTGATATTCTCAACAGATTATTACAGCAATTTGTGAAGATCTCCACAGACCTGAATCCAATATATATATTGTAATTATATTATTATCAAAATTCCATTTGAAATCAATCACAGCTTGAAACCCTCAGCCTATATGTGTCTAAATTTAGTTCAAACAATAGTGTTTGATGACCTCCCAAATGCTATACAGGCCTCAATAGTATCACTGATGTTAAATGATTGATGAAGTATGGCCACGTTTTATTTGCTCTGTTAAACTTACCCTGTTGAATGACTTTAACCAGCTCAGGATATTTGTGTGTGCTCTGCATACAGACTTGACTCGGAGACTCCTCCTCCCAGCACCCTTAAGGAATTTCACAGTGACCCCGCAGGAAAAAGAGACCGGAGTGAAGAAGAAGTCCAATCTGTTTATTGCTCTTCAATGAAATCATGTTTTTCTATACACCACAACATACTGCATCTTTCAGTGGAGAGAAGTTTTGAAATATCAAACACAATATAATTCAGTCTATAATTCAGTCTATACTGTACATCCCCTCTATGTGACACTTTTTTTTTTTTTTTATTCTCACTTTTATTTAACCAGGTAGGCTAGTTGAGAACAAGTTCTCATTTACAACTGCAACCTGGCCAAGATAAAGCATAGCAGTGTGAACAGACAACGACACAGTTACACATGGAGTAAACAATAAACAAGTCAATAACACAGTAGAAAAAAAGTCTATATACATTGTGTGCAAAAGGCATGAGGAGGTAGGCGAATAATTACAATTTAGCAGATTAACACTGGAGTGATAAATGATCAGATGGTCATGTATCACATACAGAGAGACAGAACATGCAACAGTTGTGTCAGAGAACACAACACCGAAAAAGGTTAGACATGAAAGTTGTGGCAAATCTTTCAGGTGACATTTAAGTAATTGTCCCCCCATCATCCTTTAGATATGTCTTATACATTGTACACACTGTTGTCATATTCTGATGGTATTCCTAAAGCTGGAATCCTTAATGGTGAAACAACCACGTCCGCTTCCAATGTTTTACCCCCTCTGACATCATTGCACGTGCGATAAAAGAGCACAGTATGAACCGATTAAAATATTTACCACGATTCGCGACGCTCCTCAGCTCACCAACAAAAACAACAGTGTTGGAGCAGCCAGTAGTGTTGTTTCCCCCAACTGCAGATTCCATCTTTAACCCAATTGACTTAACTTTTTCCATAGTTTTTTCTCCACAGCTGCCCTTGTGGTCCGTCTTCCACACTACCACCAGAGTTCACCCTCTCCACTACTCCGTGTGCTGGTCCTCCCCCTCCCCTGCAGCTTCAGCATCTCCGTCACACTCCTGGCGTAAACATCTCTCAGGTTCACCCCTCCTCCCCTTGCTGCCCCACCCACCTCCGAGTCACCCAGCGAACCCCGCTCCAGCCTCTTGAGCGCCTCCCCGTGCCGCAGCGCCGCCTCCTTCATCTTGAGAGTGAAGTAGCAGGCAGAGAAGCGGTCGTTGATGATAGCGATGGGCAGTGCCAAGATGAGGATTCCAGACAAAATGCAGAGAAAGGCCAGCACCTTGCCCAGGGTGGTGTCGGGGCGGATGTCTCCGTAGCCCACCGTGGTCATGGAGGTGGTGGCCCACCACCAGGCACAGGGCACGCTGCTGAAGGAGGTACCGGGGATGTCATGCTCCAGGGCAAACTCCACCATGGCGAAGATGGAGATGCCCACGGAGAGGAAGAGGAGCAGGAGACCCACCTCCTCGTAGCACTGGGCAATGGTCAGGCCCAGGGACTTGAGGCCTGGGAGACACAGGGATACAGAGGGCTGGGGTTAATTATACATCTTGTAAGGAGATTAAATGACAGATTACTTATTCAGGTCGTACACCTGAAAGTGCATTGTCTAACGTTAGGTAGTCTGACGGCTGTCTGCACTGACGCGTTAGAATGATGCCATCTGTAGGAAGACCATGCTGAAAGTGTACACTTTTGATGGTATGCAAAATAATTTACCTGAATAATTAACTCTTAAATCAGTCTTAATACTCACTTGCCTACCATGAAGGTACTGTAGTGCATCTATCCAACTTATACACTGTATTCCACAAACAGCTAATGTAAACAACAACAAGTGTTGATGTGCGAAACTCATGACTGAGTTTAGTGGGGAAAATTTAACAGCAAGCTGGCAGTTAAAACAATTGCAAAAACTGTAAATATACACAACAGAGCAGGTGGTAGGACTATTCACACCCTGAGATTGAGCAGGTGGTAGGACTATTCACACACTGAGATTGAGAGGTGGTAGGACTATTCACACGCTGAGATTGAGCTGAGATTGAGATTGAGCAGGTGGTAGGACTATTCACACCCTGAGATTGAGCAGGTGGTAGGACTATTCACACACTGAGATTGAGCAGGTGGTAGGACTATTCACACGCTGAGATTGAGCAGGTGGTAGGACTATTCACACACTGAGATTGAGCAGGTGGTAGGACTATTCACACACTGAGATTGAGCAGGTGGTAGGACTATTCACACGCTGAGATTGAGCAGGTGGTAGGACTATTGAGCAGGTGGTAGGACACGCTGAGATTGAGCAGGTGGTAGAACTATTCACACCCTGAGATTGAGCAGGTGGTAGGACTATTCACACACTGAGATTGAGCAGGTGGTAGGACTATTCACACACTGAGATTGAGCAGGTGGTAGGACTATTCACACACTGAGATTGAGCAGGTGGTAGGACTATTCACACACTGAGATTGCTTGTAAAGCTCTCAAAAAGTATTAGATTCTTTATTAGATTATATGGGTGCTTTCCAAGAGCACAAACAAGGAGGGTTCATAATAATAACACACTCTCAAGGACAACGCCAGCTTTACCGTCTCTCTGAGCTTCAGGTATCTGTTTTCATATTGCTTTTGCATGATCTTTTTTCCCTTTATCTAATCAGATTAGAAAGACACCCTGAGTGCTGTGTCCGGAGAGCTTCAGGAGCAGAGGAAAGAGTGACATTATATTCAAATAGGAGGTAAGTATAAAAAGGAGGCTGTAGTTTTTTTCCTCTAGTGGTCTGTAGAGCAAACGTATCTTTGTTTGCAAAATTATACAGTTATCGGGATGCAGCTTTGTTCAGGATATTGTTACAGACATATTGTCACACACATGGCAAGAACACTCCTGCTTTTATAGTTTGACTAAAGTCACTTTAGTCAGATCGTGGGACTTAAACTGAGCAAATGTCATAGACTCCTCAAGGATATCAAGATGTACCAGCATGTAGACAAAGTGGAGAACATGCCCTGTAAATCCACATTTTTCCCCTAAAAGCATCTGTTTTATTAATTGCCATCACCCAGAGTGAGAAATCTATTTTTCTCTCCTTCTTTTCCTGACGCTATACTTACCAATTCGTTGAAGTAGCATACTAGAGGGAATATGTCACAATCCCTCGCCAAAATCCACAACATCCAAGCCATTCACGCACACGGACGCAAATTTACACAGACACACACAAATGGACTCAGGAACATTCACCTGTCAGGCCCCCCTTTCTCAATCCCCTGAGGAAATTTGTGAAATATGAATTAATATTTTTTTCTCCTTCTCCTAGCCTGTCATCGTTCCCTTTCTCACTCTTGTTATTCAGTTCTCTGTGAAGCATTTATTTGGGCTGCAATTTCTGAGGCTGGTAACTCTAATGAACTTATCCTCTGCAGCAGAGGTAACTATGGGTCTTCCTTTCCTGTGGTGGTTCTCCATCATAGGGCATGTTTTTTGCGACTGCACTTGAGTTCTTGAAATTTTCCAGATTGACTGATCTTCATGTCCTAAAGTAATGATTGACTGACTTGCTTATTTGAGCTGTTCTTGCCATATCGACTTGGTCTTTTACCAAATAGGGCTACCTTCTGTATACCACCCCTACCTTGTCCCAACACAACTGATTGGCTCAAACGCATTAAGAAGGTAAGAAATTCTACAAATTAACTTTGAACAAGGCACACCTGTTAATTGAAATGCATTCCAGGTGACTACTACAAATGATTATACTGTATGTGTCACGCCCTGATCGGTTTCACCTGTCCTTGTGCTTGTCTCCACCCCCCTCCAGGTGTCGCCCATATTCCCCATTATCCCCTGTGTACTTATACCTGTGTTTTCTGTTTGTCTGTTGCCAGTTCGTCTAGTTTGTCAAGCTTACCAGCGTTCGTCCTGTCAGCTCCTGTCTTTTCTCAGCCTCTCTTTTTCTCGCCCTTGTGGTTTTTGACCCTTGCCTGTCCTGACCCTGTACCTGCCCGCCTGACCACTCTGCCTGTCCCTGTACCTGCCCACTCTGCCTGGCCCTGAGCCTGCCTGCCATCCTGTACCTTTGCTCCTACTCTGGATTATCCACCCCTGTCTGCCTTGACCTGTTGTTTGCCTGCCCCTGTTGTCACAAACATTGTTACTTCACATAGTCTGCACTTGGGTCTTACCTTGATAGTATGTATAGATAGATGACTACATTACCTGTGGAGTGGCGTCCCAGTTTGAGCATGCGCAGGGACCTCATGAGCCTGAGCAACTGAACCACGCGGCCCATGTTCTCCAGCTCTGTAGAGCCACCGTGCAGAATCTCAACTGCCAGAGTCACATAGAAGGGCAGGATGGCTAGCAGGTCGATCACATTGGGAACGCTACGGGTGAAGCGGCACTTGTCGCGTACGCAGACAAAGCGCAACACCAGCTCGCCGGTGAACCACACCACGCACACATATTCCAGTGCATCCACGAAGAAAGGTGTACCCCCGTCACTGCCCCCACTCTCGTCACCGATCCCGTTCCCACCCACATCCCCCAGGTCCAGCGAGATGAGCACAATGTTGACAATGGATACCACCACGAAGATGATTGACAGCGTGCCGAAGGCGCGTGCCGCTCGTGAAGACTCTGGCTTCTCCAGCAGGTCCCACAGGCGCCGGCGGAGATCTGGGCACGCGGCGTCGTTGAAGTCTTCGTCCTGGCTTTCGTCAGCCTCAGCCTCGTTCCGCATGTCCAGGCTCTCCTTGAGCTCCTTGCGGCGGTAGTAGCGTCCCCGGCAGCAGGGATCGATGCAGAGCTCGTCGATACCCCAGTACTCAATCTCCTGGAGGAAGGAGAGCACGCAAAGCTCCTCCCTGACATGCAGGTGGCCTGTGCGGTAGAAGTTTATCACATACTGGAAGGTCTGTGAGTTGCGGTCGAAGAAGAACTCATTCTCCAGGAAGTCAGTGTCGTCACAGAGCTCCAGGGCAGAGTCCCGTGTGGACAGGGCCAGCTTGCCCAGCCGGGTTTCTGGGTGGGATGCCAGCAGCTCCTGGGAGAGAACGTAGCGGCTTCCTCCCACATTGATGGTGAAGAAGTCCAGTGGGTCGCCACAGACAGGAGGTGGCTCGCTGTAGAAGACACTGGAGTCTATGGACAGGAGGGAGGTGCTGTCCCCGTAGAACTCAGCTGGGCTGGATGAGCTGCTCATCATGGCGGTCACAGGCCTGCCTGGGGTGGAAGGGAAAACCTGAAGGGCACCTGGAGTGCAGTTGGGTATCAAGGAAAAGGTAAAACACTGAGGTCAACAGTTGTTCAGGTTCAAAATAGTGATTGGCACCAAAGCCAATTAAGACCACCTAGAGAACAGTTAGCATGTAAGTCAGAATCTTCATAATAATTCCAAGAGGAATTCTCTACTCTGTCCCTGCTTGTTCCATCCCCTGTGTAGCCTATTAGCCTTGTGAGAAGGGAATACATTTTACAGCTTGGCTAGAAGCAGCCATTAGTTATCCCTAATTCTCAGTTAAACTCCTTCTGCTCCATGAATGAAGGAATCCACATTTCATTGGCTGCTCCTACCAAGAGCATCGTGTCTGACATCAAATGAGTGAGAGGGGGAGAGAGAACGCAAGAGAAAGAGAGGGGAGCGAGACAGAGGGAAAGACAGGGGAAGAGCCTCTGGCCGTGTCCTAGTTATTCAAAGCTCTTTGTGGAGATTTAAATATTTTAGCTGGCCTACCTAATTACAACTAATATTCCTATTCCCGTAATCATTAATTCCCCTTGTTAAGTCTATCTGCTATCTAACATCCTCATGGTGGTAATTAAGTCGCACATATTTAAAAGATACACTTGAAAAATGGATATCAGAGCAGTTGATCTGTTGGCAAGAACACAGACACTGTAGAATGTGCTCACCTGTCATGAACCGAAAGGAACTACCATATAGTGAAAACATGCTCTGTGTGTAAAAGTGGTGAAGGTGATGATGATTTTCCTCCATTTTAAGTGAAAGGAGGAAGATAATACCTATTCTATATCAATTGATATTGTAACAAATCCAAAAGGGTTATGTAATGAACACGAGGGGAGACAGAGAGCTGGTTTCAAGCGCAGGGCGCAGCAGGTGTTTATTGCAATGGACCACAGGAGGAGGCAGGTAGCTGGGTCCAGGGGCAGGCAGAAGGTCATACACAGGGAGTCCAAAAGCGCAACAGTACAGGCAGTGAAAAGGCTAGTAACGTCGTCCGGGAGATCAGGCAATAGGTTGATAACAGGAAATCCGACAGGCTAAGGTACAGGCAGGGAATAGGCAAAAGGCGTCGTTAGTGAGGCAGGCAAAGGCATGCAAAGAACTGAACTAGATAGTGTGTGATAATGACATACAGGTGATTAGAATTCAGGTGATTGGGATGTGGAGAGTGAGCTGCATTCAGGGGATCTACGTGTTTGAGAGTGTGAGTTGGAAGCAGACGTTACAGGGCAAACTGTCAATTGCAATTTAAATCAAAAACGTCTGATCCTACCAAACAAGTTACCGAGTATGGAGATATTCTGATTATGTTAACTCTACATGTTTCTAAGGTCTCTAAATGGCTGTGTGAGCAAATACACATATAATGAGAAAATAAAATAAGACGCCAGAATCACGAGTAAATTGGATTTTCGTGCAGGCAATCACGTTAACGAATGTGGTCATTGCAGAAGATATTTGATGAGCATACTGTATCATAACTGGCCGTGATTGGTGCCATAAGGCGGCGCACAATTGGCCCAGCGTCTTCTGAGTTTGGCCGGTGTTGGCCGTCATTGTAAATAAGAATTTGTTCTTATTAACTGACTTGCCTAGTTAAAAAAAATACATGACAGAAAAGGCAGGATAAATGGGGGTGTCTAGACAATAACATTGTAAAATGGCATCCTATTATACAATAACTACAACAACATTATTTTACTGGCTTAACATCATAATGAAAACGAAATGTACTCATGTTTTTAATTTCACTTGCAAATAAAATAACTACCGACATTTTGTAAGCCTAATGGGTGAGCAGTTTGTATTATGTAATAACAGAGCACCACATGTGTTTCTAATGACAAATAGCTGTAGATATTCCTGTTATTATATAAATCATGAATAAATATGCAATATAAGTTGCTGTCAATTATTTATTACATTGAAATAATGTATTAATACGTTTTGCATTAAATAGTTATTTGTTGTCAGAGAAATTAGGTTACTGGAATGAACCATCTCTGAAAGATAAGGCTGTACTGTATCAAGTGGACCACCAAACTACAGTAGTAGTCACGAAACTAGCCCGACTAATATAATTTAGCCAATTTAACAACTTAACAATGGGGAAAAGATTGGTCTTACCTGGCTATATATCGAGAGTTTTCATCTTGATAAAAGGGATGGTTGAGATTTCCATTCTCTCCATTAGCCAAGTTATTTTTTATACTCAGCGTAAAAACAGCCAGTTATGCGTTTTGACACTCGTGTTGGTCATGATTCTTATCTTCTTGCGAGCAGAAGTGAAAAAGAGCGCCAGTTACTCGAAGAAAACATGACAAAACTCCGTGCGTTTCAGACAGCTCTATGACCTCAGATGCGCACCGCGCACTCGACCATCTTGGCTCTGTTCTTGTTATGGTGTATCCTTTGGACGTCCCTATCCCTTTAAAGTTGAAATAAAAAATAGTTTAAGGTTATGGTTAGGTAAGGGTTATGGTTAATGGTAGGGGTTAATGTTATGGTATGGAGGAACCAATGATTCCGGATTGTTCTAACCCTTTTAGCTCGCGGTGCTTTTTCAAAATGTTGAGTAGCAACGAGCACACGCAAGGAGTGGCGTTAGGAGCGAACTGTTTTTCTGAATATAGCGCATGCAAATGTCTTATGATGGCTCTTTAAAAATCCAATTTAGCCTATTCATATTAGAAACCATTAAAATAAATATTTCATATGAGTTTTGAACGCTGGCTTATCATTAATGATATTACGTTATGCAGGTTGATATTTCCAGAGAAATGGCATTTTAAACAATTTCACAAAATTGTTCCATCAAAAAAATGTGACCCATCTCAAAGGTTTTCTAACTGCAACACATTTTTTTGTCCATTCAAACATGTCTCTGAAAAGGGGCTCATCTACATGCACCATTGTTAACATCAGCTCATATGCATTTGCAAAAGTCCCCCAATCATTTGCTTTGAATCAGACAGAGTCAGGGGCCCTCAATTAAAATTTCCCCTGCCATTTCAGTTCTTTAATGATATTTGTTTTTCTTCCTTGTTTTATGAGAGGAAGACAAGGAAGAGGAGAAACGTCAAAGTAATTTTTGTAGGATTTTGGTGCTTAAAATATCCACATCTATTTGTACAGATCCAGGACACTATTTTCAAAGGTAGGTTCATGAATTCCCATTTCGTCTCTACTTGTCACAGTTCACCTTCCGTTGACCCCAGAAAGCCCTCGGGCCTTTTCTTCACTTCCCATGACAATTATGGAAGCATTATAAAAGCGTTGCGACAGGCTTTGTCTGCTGTGACTGCACCTCCACAGCTCTCCAGACATGCAATTACTGTCCATATATAGGTGGCGCTTCTCACATTGTTCACCCGTGTGCATGGAAAGAAAATGTATAAAACAGGATATAATGGGCCCTAGGTGACATGCATGACATCAGGATCCAGGTTTATCTGTTCAGTGTCTACCAAAAATTATGGTTTCAAGTTCATATGGCTACAGAGTTAATAAACTCAGCAAAGAAACGTCCCCTTTTCAGGACCCTGTCTTTCAAAGATAATTCGTAAAAATCTAAATAACTTAATTGTAAAGGGTTTAAACACTGTTTCCCATGCTTGTTCAATGTACCATAAACAATTAACATGCACCTGTGGAACGGTCGTTAAGACACTAACAACTTACAGATGGTAGGCAATTAAGGTCACAGTTAAGAAAACTTAGGACACGAGAGGCCTTTCTACTGACTCTGAAAAACACCAAAAGAAAGATGCCCAGGGTCCCTGCTCATCTGTGTGAACGTGCCTTAGGCATGCTGCAAGGAGGCATGAGGACTGCAGACGTGCCCATGGCAATAAATTGCAATGTTCCTACTGTGAGACACCTAAGACAGCGCTACAGGGAGACAGGACGGACAGCTGATCGTCCTTGCAGTGGCAGACAACGTGTAACAACACCTGCACAGGATTGGTACATCCGAACATCACACCTGCGGGACAGGTACAGGATGGTAACAACAACTGCCCGAGTTACACCAGGAATGCACAATCCCTCCATCAGTGCTCAGACTTTCCGCAATAGGCTGAGAGAGGTTGGACTGAGGCCTTATAGGCCTGTTGTAAGGCAGGTCCTCAGCAGACATCACCGGCAACAACGTTGCCTATGGACAAACCCACCGTCGCTGGACCAGACAGTTGTTGAATCTTTGTTATGTTTATACAAATGTTTACACATGTTAAGTTTGCTGAAAATAAACGCAATTGACAGTGAGAGGACATTTATTTTTTTGCTGAGTTTATATCAATAGAATACTATTGTGCTATTGAGACTTTTTAATTTATCTGCAGTCCCACTAACATTTATCTAAGCAATTTGAGTGCAGTTTCCAGAGGCACTGTAATGTCTGTACCATTTCTCCCATTGAAAAGTTACTTGGCACCATCTGCTGTTCATGAGAGGTATCACCAACAGGGGCGCAGCCAGGGATTTTGGGCCCCATCACCACAGGCCACACCAACCCTGTGCAATTGCTGTCACCACACACCTTCAGAACCCAATCGAAGCCATTCAAAGCTTTAAATAACTCTACATTTGCAGGCTTGCAACTCTCTTGTAGTCCACTATTTACTGTACGATATATACTGACAGTGAGCTGTGAAAATATAACACATTGCAGACATGCATGCAGCATTCTGCATACAGTGGAATTCAATATTTGTTCAAAGACTGATACCTTCTATAAGAAATGTACTAAAGGCCATCTTTTATAGTCTAAATGACATTTTAATGGTACAATTCTTGAATGGAAAATTCTCTTAACATTAATGAATAACTTCAAATAAATAACTTAAATATACATTATCCTATGCAACTACAATAAATTAACATTATCATCTATAGAATGATATAACAAACAAAAGAATAAAATCAACAGCAGATTTTTGAACTAAGTATACATACCAACTAGAAAATAAGCTGCTGTAAAAGTGGAAACTGAAAATGGAAAATAAAACGGAAATGAAAAGGCCTGATGGTGGCGCTAGAGGAAAGGTCAAGTGGTCACCAAATCAATAGGTTTCTTTCACTTGGGGTCTTGATTGTGCACAACATATTTTATGGCAATCCAGCCATTACTTTGAGATACAGACCTCAGCGCGGGACTCTTCAACCTCAGGAGGCTGAAGAAATTCGGCTTATCACCAAAAGCACTCACAAACTTCTACAGATGCACAATCGAGAGCATCCTGTCGGGCTGTATCACCGCCTGGTATGGCAACTGTTCCGCCCACAACCGTAAGGCTCTCCAGAGGGTAGTGAGGTCTGCACAACGCATCACTGGGGGCAAACTACATGCCCTCCAGGACACCTACACCACCCGATGTCACAGGAAGGCCATAAAGAAAATCAAGGACAACAACCACCCGAGCCACTGCCTGTTCACCCCGCTATCATCCAGAAGGTGAGGTCAGTACAGGTTCATCAAAGCTGGGACCGAGAGACTGAAAAACAGCTTCTATCTCAAGGCCATCAGACTGTTAAACAGCCACCAATAACATTGAGTGGCTGCTGCCAACACACTGACTCAACTCCAGCCACTTTAATAATGGGAATTGATGGGAAATGATGTAAAATATATCACTAGCCACTTTAAACAATGCTAACTAATATAATGTTTACATACCCTACATTATTCATCTCATATGTATATGTATATACTGTGCTCTATATCATCTACTGCATCTTTATGTAATACATGTATCACTAGCCACTTTAACTATGCCACTTTGTTTACATACTTATCTCATATGTATATACTATACTCAATACCATCTACTGTATCTTGCCTATGCCGCTCTGTACCATCACTCATTCATATATCTTTATGTACATATTCTTTATCCCCTTACACTTGTGTCTATAAGGTAGTAGTTTTGGAATTGTTAGCTAGATTACTTGTTGGTTATTACTGCATTGTCGGAACTAGAAGCACAAGCATATTAACATCTGCTAACCATGTGTATGTGACAAATAACATTTGATTTGATTTGATTTACTTCACTATGAAACTCAGGTGTAAGACCTCTGGAATACTTCATGATCAGTTGTCGGCACACAGAAGGGACTTTATCCTCACTAATCTGCCCAACTTTCAGAACAGCAGAAAATTCTTCTACAATTTTTTCAGTGGTGTGGAACCTCGTGTCCAAGTCACTTATGATGGTGTCCATAGCAGTAAAAAAAACACTGTGTTCTGAAACACCGTTGCTGCACTGTCCTGAGCTCTCCTCTTGAGGTCTCATCATGGAATCTCTTCCTTTTCCTCTGGCGGCTGTGTTCCTTGCTAAATTGAGGTGCAACATCCATTTGCGTAGCAATCAGTGTTGCCTCAGACAGGAGAGACTCCCATCCATCTCTAAGAGCCTGCATCTCTTCCTTTAAGGCTCTGATATTGGCTGCCTCTGTGTCAGAGATTTTTCCTGTCTTCAATGCATTGCAGTACCTGCAATTATGCCAATTGACATGTCATTCAACACAATGCTGCCCACCTCCTTTGGGAGGTTGGGTTGGGAGTAGGGCTGGTTCAGGGGTATGGGGATGGGGAGACAGGGCTGCTGGGCTTGAAGCTGCATCTGTTGGGCCTGGCACCAGGCAGGGGCAAGTGATTTAGTATGAATAGTTTGCTAAAGGTTTGCCTGTATTGATGTCGGCAAAAACATCTCTAGATGTTTACTTTTTGCCAAAAACAAGAAAATAAAAAGAAACCACAAGTTTTATTAGTACATTGTAAATCAGTCACAGGGGTGCCATATGTGGGGGGGGGGGGGGTGGATGATTCTAAGGGATCACCAAGATTAATATTGTGATGGGTCCATATTTTATACACAACATCAATAATTTTGTATTATTCATTCATTTAAACAAATAATTAGTCCCAAAAGGGTGGTATCATTTACAAAAAATAAGAGATATTTTAGAGTAATAACTAACTCACACCTCCAGAGAGTATGGACCAGACAGTGATCAGAATTTTGAGCTCCTCAATTCAGTTGGTTTCTCCTCCTCATCGAGTCCGTTTTCAATAGTCCCGCTCTCTGATGTTCTAAGATCAACAAGTAAAAATCAATGAGTATGGTGCTTGCTTCAATTCATATACTTCACAATTCAAATATAGACAGCTAAAATGTCTAAAACAGAGGGATTACCCACATTGTCTTCTCCACGAGTGGGTCTATGTAGTCTTGGAGTTCAGTGTTGAGGGTCTCTGGCAGTAGAAAGCACAGCCCCCCGCCGATGAAGGGCAGGAGGCCACAGATGAGCATGGGCAGGGCATGGTGGTACACTTCTAGCAGATGCATCAGAGGGACCAGGATGCCTGCCCCACGGGCACACATGGAGTTCAGACCCACACCATTCTGTCTGCAAGGACGACATGAAGAGGGACATTGCAATAAATGTATCCAAAGGTGGATGAGGATACATTTTGACATGTATACACAGTATGAAGAATGAGGATATTATTCTGCTGTAATAAACAGTATACATTGGGAATGTAACTAACCTTACTACGGTAGGATAGAGCTCAGCAGTATATACATAGACAATAGTGAAGGACGCTGCTATAGCAAACTTTCCAGTCACTGCAATGACCGTCACCAATACTGGAAGGTCTAAGGGTCAAAATAAGACAGAAATAAGTAACACCAACAGGTATGTTTCAGAATATAACGCCAACTACACCAAGTTCAGGGAAATTGGACAAAGATAAAACATTTGAATGCTACACAGTATAAACACAGATAGGGTAGATGGTTGAGCATTTGCATAACTGGAAACAGCCTTTGGTAATCACCTTCAGGAATAGCAAGAATTAGGAGACAAGCTGCTCCACCAAAGAAGAGGGTGCCTGCCTGACAGGGCCTCCTGCCCAGGCGCTCCAGGAGGGTGTAGCAGCCCAGGCGAGAAAGAATCTCTGCCAGGCCAAAGATGAACTGGGTCAGGTAGATGTCCAGGCCAAAATGTCCCACATTAAGACTCACACCGAAGTAGACCAGGCTGGTCACAAACCTGCCCCAAGGGAGAGTTGGAAAAACAGCTTGTGTAAACAAGATGGGGCATGAAGAAATGCACTCCACGCTGGAATGCACTACAATTGTTGTGAATTAATGCATTTAAACAGTATTTTAAATATTGATCATAACAGATGTTGAGTTTGTATTTAGCTAAATCATTGGTCACACAAACCAGATGTAGCTCATGGTGAGAGCACGTTTCCTCAGGTTAGGTATCTTGAAGAGGTCCATCATACTGCCCGTTGTAGACGTGTTCTCAGCCTCCAGCTAGAAGAAGATGCAACTAAATAATCTACACCACAAATGCAACTTCATTTATATATATATATATTTTTACATGTTTACATTCTGTATCCCCAAATTAAAAGTATTCCAGTAAGGATTGTTAAATCACCATGTCAAGTAATGACTGGGGGACCTCTCTCCTGTTGACCGCAGCTGCCCTCTGGAGCTCCTGCCTGGCCTCATTCTGCCTGCCTTGAGTTAGTAGCCAACGGGCCGACTCTGGGAGAATCCTAGCGCGTACACACCCACACAATATTGGTCTACAAATCCCCCCAAAATGTGTGGTCATCCAAATATCCCTTCCAAAGAGGTAACTACACAATACATAAATAAGCCTTTGCTTTGATGAGAGGACAAACTCATCCACATAAAAATCAAACCTTACATGAGTATCTGGGGGCAATTTAATCGTTCCTTCCCTTCACCCGCTGCCCCCTCCACCCGCTGCCCACGCAAGCCACCATAAGGTATGAAGGTCAGGCTCACCATAAGGTATGAAGGTCAGGCTCACCAGAAGGTATGAAGGTCAGGCTCACCAGAAGGTATGAAGGTCAGGCTCACCAGAAGGTATGAAATTCAGGCTCACCAGAAGTAGACAGCCAGTAGGAGGACGGGGCTGGAAAGCACCAGCTGCAGGGCCCTCCAGTTGCGGACCCCGTAGGCAATCCACGGCAGCAACATCAGCCCCACGGCATAGAAACATTGTGAGAGGATGGTGAAGAGGGCCCGCTTAGATGTACTGGTCCACTCAGCCCCTTCCAAATAGGAAAATAACTATCACACACGACAATGGTTTGGGGCTGTCAGCTCACCCAATAGTCAAACACTGTTTGATGATTGTAGACAGTACAAGGTGTTATATTTTGGCTAATTGAGATTAGAGATTGGAGTTTATGTGGTAAGAGACAACCTGGGAGTATTGCCCCACCTAGCACAAATGTGTTCATGGCAATGCCTGATATTGTCATGCCGACCACGAACCGAAGGCTAATGTAGACATAGATGTTGGGGGAGAAGGCAGCGGCCACTCCAAACAGCAATTGGAAGAGCAGGGAAACGAGGATGGCGAAGCGACGACCAAACCTGCGGGGGTATTTCACATTTTTGGGGTGACCTCTTCACTAAACTTGTGACAATTTAAAAAGTAGGTTGTGTGTTTTACCTGTCTGCCATAGGTCCAAACACCAGGGACCCTATTAAGAGGCCGGTCATGTAGATGGACTGTGATGCCTCACTCACACCTTTGTTGTCACACACCAGGTTAAACTGATGAGAAGGAAATGAAAGAGGAGAGAATTTAGTTGCATTTGATGATAAGGAAATAGGTGGCTTCAAACATAAAGATATAAAACTGTATTTTTTTTGTGAAGAATCAACAACAAGTGGGACACAATCATGAAGTGGAACGACATTTATTGGATATTTCAAACTTTTTTAACAAATCAAAAACTGAAAAATTGGGCGTGCAAAATTATTCAGCCCCTTTACTTTCAGTGCAGCAAACTCTCTCCAGAAGTTCAGTGAGGATCTCTGAATGATCCAATGTTGACCTAAATGACTAATGATGATAAATACAATCCACCTGTGTGTAATCAAGTCTCTGTATAAATGCACCTGCACTGTGATAGTCTCAGAGGTCCGTTAAAAGCGCAGAGAGCATCGTGAAGAACAAGGAACACACCAGGCAGGTCCGAGATACTGTTGTGAAGAAGTTTAAAGCCGGATTTGGATACAAAAAGATTTTCCAAGCTTTAAACATCCCAAGAAGCACTGTGCAAGCGATAATATTGAAATGGAAGGAGTATCAGACCACTGCAAATCTACCAAGACCTGGCCATCCCTCTAAACTTTCAGCTCATACAAGGAGAAGACTGATCAGAGATGCAGCCAAGAGCCCCATGATCACTCTGGATAAACTGCAGAGATCTACAGCTGAGGTGGGAGACTCTGTCCATAGGACAACAATCAGTCGTATATTGCACAAATCTGGCCTTTATGGAAGAGTGGCAAGAAGATAGCCATTTCTTAAAGATATCCATAAAAAGTGTTGCCACCTGGGAGACACACCAAACATGTGGAAGAAGGTGCTCTGGTCAGATGAAACCAAAATTGAACTTTTTGGCAACAATGCAAAACGTTATGTTTGGTGTAAAAGCAACACAGCTCATCACCCTGACCACACCATCCCCACTGTCAAACATGGTGGTGGCAGCATCATGGTTTGGGCCTGCTTTTCTTCAGCAGGGACAGGGAAGATGGTTAAAATTGATGGAAAGATGGATGGAGCCAAATACAGGACCTGGATGGAGTCTGGAAGAAAACCTGATGGAGTCTGCAAAAGACCTGAGACTGGGACGGAGATTTGTCTTCCAACAAGACAATGATCCAAAACATAAAGCAAAATCTACAATGGAATGGTTCAAAAATAAACATATCCAGGTGTTAGAATGGCCAAGTCAAAGTACAGACCTGAATCCAATCGAGAATCTGTGGAAAGAACTGAAAACTGCTGTTCACAAATGCTCTCCATCCAACCTCACTGAGCTCGAGCTGTTTTGCAAGGAGGAATGGGAAAGAATTTCAGTCTCTCTATGTGCAAAACTGATAGAGACATACCCCAAGCGACTTACAGCTGTAATCGCAGCAAAAGGTGGCGCTACAAAGTATTAACTCAAGGGGGCTGAATAATTTTGCAAGCCCAATTTTTCAGGTTTTGATTTGTTAAAAGTTAGAAATATCCAATAAATGTCGTTCCACTTCATGATTGTGTCCCACTTGTTGTTGATTCTTCACAAAAAAATACAAGTTTATATCTTTATGTTTGAAGCCTGAAATGTGGCAAAAGGTCGCAAAGTTCAAGGGGGCCGAATACTTTCGCAAGGCACTGTACATAAGTATTCAGACCCGTTACTCAGTACTTTGTTGAAGCACCTTAGGCAGTGATTACAGCCTCGAGTTTTCGTGGGGATGACGCTACCCGTTCTTCTCTGTAGATCCTCTCAAGCTCTGTCAGGTTGGGATGGGGAGCGACGCTGCAAAGTTATTTTCAGGTCTCTCCAGAGATGTTAGATCAGGTTCAAGTCTGGGCTCTGACTGAGACCACTCAAGGCAATTCAGAGTCTTGTCCCAAAGCCACTCCTGCGTTGTCTTGGCTGTGTGCTTAGGGTCGTTGTCCTGTTGGAAGGTGAACCTTCACCCCAGTATGAGGTCCTGAGCGCCCTGGAGCAGGTTTTCATCAATGATCTCTCTGTACTTTGCTCTGTTCATCTTCCCTTGATCCTGACCAGTCTTGCAGTCCCTGCCGCTGAAAAACATCCCCGAAACAGGATGCTAACACCACCATGCTTCACCGTCAGGATGGTGCCAGGTTTCCTCCAGATGTGACGCTTGGCATTCAGGTAAAAGAGTTCAATCTTGGTTTCATCAGACTAGAGAATCTTGTTTCTCATGGTCTGAGAGTCTTTAGGTGCCTTTTGGCAAACTCCAAGCGGGCTGTCATGCCTTTTACTGAGAAGTGGCTTCCATCTGGCCACTCTACCATAAAGGCCTGATTGTTGGAGTGCTGCAGAGATGGTTGTCCTTTAGGAGAGATAGGAGAACCTTCCAGAAGGACAACCATCTCCACAGAGGAACTCTAGAGCTCTGTCAGAGTGACCATCGGGTTCTTGGTCACCTCCCAGACCAAGGCCCATCTCCCTCGATTGCTCAGTTTGGGTGGCTGCCAGCTCTA
The DNA here is from genome assembly GCF_036934945.1 of Oncorhynchus masou masou. Classification (NCBI taxonomy): domain Eukaryota; kingdom Metazoa; phylum Chordata; class Actinopteri; order Salmoniformes; family Salmonidae; genus Oncorhynchus; species Oncorhynchus masou. The sequence continues at coordinate 17,045,769 of NC_088241.1, read as the reverse complement.
GGAAGAGTCTTGGTGGTTCCAAACTTCTTCCATTTAGGAATGATGGAGGCCACTGTGTTCTTAGGGACCTTCGATGCTGCAGACATTTTTTGGTAACCTTCCCCAGATCTGTGCCTCGACACAATCCTGTCTCGGTGCTCTAAGGACAATTCCTTCGACCTCATGACTTGGTCTTTGCTCTGACATGCACTGTCAACTGTGGGACCTTATATAGACTGGTGTGTGCCTTTCCAAATCATGTCCAATCAATTGAATTTACCACAGGTGGACTCTAATCAAGTTGGGAGACACATCACAAGGATGATCAATGGAAACAGCATGCATTTGAGCTTGATTTTGAGTCTCATAGCAAAGGGTCTGAATATTTATGTAAATAAGGTATGTTTTAAAAAATGTATTTAAAAAAACAAACAAAAAAAAAACAGGTATTGTGTGTAGATTGATGAGGAATTATCTGATTTGATCAATTTTAGAATAAGGCTGTAATGTAACCATGTGGAAAAAGGTCAAGGGGCCTGAAAACTTTCGGAATGCACAGTATCTGTGGATAGAAAAGTGAATAAAGGTTGAAAACAAGACCTAAGCATTGACTTCATGAACAAGTCAAGGCCATTCTTACATAACTAAGGTATAACTCTGATATACAGTTGAAGAAGTCGGAAGTTTACATACACCTTAGCCAAATACATTTAAACTCAGTTTTTCCACAATTCTTGACATTTAATCCTAGTAAAAATTTCCTGTCTTAGACCAGTTAGGATCACCACTTTATTTTAAGAATGTGAAATGTCAAAATAATAGTAGAGAGAATTATTTATTTCAGCTTTTATTTTTTCCATCACATTCCGAGTGGGTCAGAAGTTTACATACACTCAATTAGTATTTCGTAGCATTGCCTTTAAATTGTTTAACTTGGGTCAAACATTTCAGGTAACATTCCACAAGCTTCCCACGGTAAGTTGGTTGAATTTTGGCGCATTCCTCCTGACAGAGCTGGTGTAACAGAGTCAGATTTGTAGGCCTCCATGCTTTTTCAGTTCTGCCCACGCATTTTCTATAGGGTTGAGGTCAGGGCTTCGTGATGGCCACTCCAATACCTTGACTTTGTTGTCCTTAAGCCATTTTTCCTCAACTTTGGAAGTATGCTTGGGGTCATTGTCCGTTTGAAAGACCCATTTGTGACCAAGCTTTAACTTCCTGACTGATGTCTTGAGATGTTGCTTCAATATATCCACATAATTTTCCTACCCCATGATGCCATCCATTTTGTGAAGTGCACCAGTCCCTCCTGCAGCAAAGCACCCCCACAACATGATGCTGCCACCCCTGTGCTTCACGGTTGGGATGGGGTTCTGCGGCTTCCAAGCCTCCCCCTTTTTCCTCCAAACATAACGATGGTCATTATGGCCAAACAGTTCTATTTTCGTTTCATCAGACCAGAGGACATTTCTCCAAAAAGTACGAACTTTGTCCCCATGTGTAGTTGCAAACTGTAGTCTGGCTTTTATATGACGGTTTTGGAGCAGTGACTTCTTCCTTGCTGAGTGGCCTTTCAGGTTATGTCGATATAGGACTCGTTTTTACTGTGGATATAGATACTTTTATACCCGTTTCCTCCAGCATCTTCACAAGGTCCTTTGCTGTTGTTCTGGGATTGATTTGCACTTTTCGCACGAAAGTACGTTCACCTCTAGGAGACAGAACGTGTCTCCTTCCTGAGTGGTATGATGGCTGCATGGTCCCATGGTGTTTATACTTGCGTACTATTGTTTGTACAGATGAATGTGGTACTTTCAGGCATTTGGAAAATGCTCCCAAGGATGAACCAGACTTGTGGAGGTGTACAATTTGTTTTCTCTGAGGTCTTGGCTGATTTCTTTTGATTTTTACAAGATGTCAAGCAAAGAGGCAGTGAGTTTGAAGGTAGACCTTGAAATACATCCACAGGTACACGTCCAATTGACTCAAATTATGTAAATTAGCCTATCAGAAGCTTCTAAAGCCATGACATTCTTTTCTGGAATCTCCCAAGCTGTTTAAAGTCACAGTCAACTTAGTGTATGTGAACTTCTGACCCACTGGAATTGTGATACAGTGAATTATAAGTGAAATAACCTGTCTGTAAACAATTGTTGGAATAATGACTTGTGTCATGCACATAGTAGATGTCCTAACCGACTTGCCAAAACTATAGTTTGTGAACAAGAAATTTGTGGAGTGGTTGAAAAAATGACTTTTAATGACTCCAACCTAAGTGAATGTAAACTTCCGAGTTCAACTTTATATACAATAAGTTCCTTCAAGGGACACAGATTTAAAACACAGAACATAGTGATTGATGTCTTAGCTTTTAGGAGAAAATTTGTGACATTATGAAAACGATTGTCAAGCTGCCAAATCAAATAGCATAAACAGAACCAAACGAACTTGGGCTATCTGCACAAAACTGAACTTCTCAACAGGCAGTGCATAGAGTTCAATAGGAGTTGGGCTGGGGTAATGCAGTTATTGATCTCATCCCTACCTCTGTCACCAGAGTGGGGTTTCCTTGGGGTGTGTCGTAAACCCACCCATCTGTACAATATATGGTGCTGTTGATTCCTTGCTCTTGAATTGTTTCCAAGTCCAAGTCCACCGGTGTGAACATACGACAGCTCTCATATTCCCCGACATCATTCATTGGAAGTGTGAGATTTTTCTGTTGGTCATAGGTCAATTTGGGTCCACGGGCGAGTATCCAGTCGGTGTTGCAGTGGTGAGGAAAATTCATACCTGTGAAAACTTGGCTGAACATGTGAAAGGCCATGAATATGTTGGGTATCGATATTGCCAACAACAGGCGATTTTGAAATGCTCCAAACTCACCAACTACTGGGAGTATCTTTCCGAATGCAACCATTCTCTTCTCGCCTGGGGTCCTGCATGGAAGACATTGGAAAATGAATCCAAGAAAGCCTACCACTTTTGTAAAATAGGGGCTACCTACCTAAAACTATTAAGGATTCTTTGACCAGTGGTATCCCTTTAGGAGAACCCTTTTTGGTTCCAGGTAGAAAGGTTGGTTCCAGGTAGAAAGGTCTAGGAACCAAAAAAGTTCTCCTTCAGGGACATCAAAATAATAATTTATGGTTATATATTATATTTAAGGATCATTTTTTAATTGTACACATTGTCAGCTAAAAGCTGAATTGCAGCATACATAGGCAAGTAAGTAAGTAAGTAAATCAAAAAATATGATATGCAGTATACAGTACAATATTACAGTTAAGCAGCACTAAGCAGTCTCACAAAGACATAGGGATGTTGTAATATCTGTCAATCTGAGTAGGGGGAAGGTTCAGTTTGAGTTTGGATCGGGTAGATCTGCCACTGAATTGGCCTTTCTTCTGAGGTAGCCATTTGTTGTAATCCTGGGATTTTGCAAGCTTCTGGGCAAAGGATCTGCAGAGATGGGTGCGACCGGATTCCAGGTTGATGATGGTGGTGGTGATGATGGTTCTTCATGAAGAGCCTTCGGTTCCCTTTTGTGGTAATGTCGGAGATGTGTATGTCCCATTTTAGGTTGGCTTGGAGTGTAACACCAAGCACTTTGGTGCTGGACACAACCTCAAGTGTGTGGCCGGAGATGTATAATGGAGGAAGGTGTCTTGATTCTATGAGGTTCAGGTCATCCACAAAGGCCCAGGAGTTGGATAGGGTACCCTCTGATTTTTATTTTATTTATGCAACCTTTATTTAACTAGGCAAGTCAGTTAAGAACAAATTCTTATTTACAATGACGGCCTACCAAAAAGGCCTTCTGCGGGGACAGGGGCTGGGATTTTAAAAGAAAATACACACACACACACACACACACACAGGACAAAACACATATCACGGCAAGAGACAACACTACATAAAGAGAGACCTATGACAACATACAGTGCTTTGCGAAAGTATTCGGCCCCCTTGAACTTTGCGACCTTTTGCCACATTTCAGGCTTCAAACATAAAGATATAAAACTGTATTTTTTTGTGAAGAATCAACAACAAGTGGGACACAATCATGAAGTGGAACAACATTTATTGGATATTTCAAACTTTTTTAACAAATCAAAAACTGAAAAATTGGGCGTGCAAAATTATTCAGCCCCTTTACTTTCAGTGCAGCAAACTCTCTCCAGAAGTTCAGTGAGGATCTCTGAATGATCCAATGTTGACCTAAATGACTAATGATGATAAATACAATCCACCTGTGTGCAATCAAGTCTCTGTATAAATGCACCTGCACTGTGATAGTCTCAGAGGTCCATTAAAAGCGCAGAGAGCATCGTGAAGAACAAGGATCACACCAGGCAGGTCCGAGATACTGTTGTGAAGAAGTTTAAAGTCGGATTTGGATGCAAAAAAGATTTTCCAAGCTTTAAACATCCCAAGGAGCACTGTGCAAGCGATAATATTGAAATGGAAGGAGTATCAGACCACTGCAAATCTACCAAGACCTGGCCGTCCCTCTAAACTTTCAGCTCATACAAGGAGAAGACTGATCAGAGATGCAGCCAAGAGGCCCATGATCACTCTGGATTAACTGCAGAGATCTACAGCTGAGGTGGAAGACTCTGTCCATAGGACAACAATCAGTCGTATATTGCACAAATCTGGCCTTTATGGAAGAGTGGCAAGAAGAAAGCCATTTCTTAAAGATATCCAGAAAAAGTGTTGTTTAAAGTTTGCCACACGCCACCTGGGAGACACACCAAACATGTGGAAGAAGGTGCTCTGGTCAGATGAAACCAAAATTGAACTTTTTGGCAACAATGCAAAACGTTATGTTTGGCGTAAAAGCAACACAGCTCATCACCCTGACCCTACCATCCCCACTGTCAAACATGGTGGTGGCAGCATCATGGTTTGGGCCTGCTTTTCTTCAGCAGGGACAGGGAAGATGGTTAAAATTGATGGGAAGATGGAAGGAGCCAAATACAGGACCATTCTGGAAGAAAACCTGATGGAGTCTGCAAAAGACCTGAGACTGGGACGGAGATTTGTCTTCCAACAAGACAATGATCCAAAACATAAAGCAAAATATACAATGGAATGGTTCAAAAATAAACATATCCAGGTGTTAGAATGGCCAAGTCAAAGTACAGACCTGAATCCAATCGAGAATCTGTGGAAAGAACTGAAAACTGCTGTTCACAAATGCTCTCCATCCAACCTCACTGAGCTCGAGCTGTTTTGCAAGGAGGAATGGGAAAAAATGTCAGTCTCTCGATGTGCAAAACTGATAGAGACATACCCCAAGCGACTTACAGCTGTAATCGCAGCAAAAGGTGGCACTACAAAGTATTAACTTAAGGGGGCTGAATAATTTTGCACTCCCAATTTTTCCGTTTTTGATTTGTTAAAAAAGTTTGAAATATCCAATAAATGTCGTTCCACTTCATGATTGTGTCCCACTTGTTGTTGATTCTTCACAAAAAAATACAGTTTTATATCTTTATGTTTGAAGCCTGAAATGTGGCAAAAGGTCGCAAAGTTCAAGGGGGCCGAATACTTTCGCAAGGCACTGTAACAAGGCAGCAACACATGACAACACAGCATGGTAGCAACACAACATGACAAGAACATGATAGCAACACAAAACATGGTACAAACATTACTGGGCACAGACAACAGCACAAAGGGCAAGAAGGTAGAGAAAACAATACATCACGCAAAGCAGCCACATCTGTCAGTAAGAGTGTCCATGATTAAATCTTTGAATGAAGAGATTGAGATAAAACTGTCTAGTCTGAGTGTTCGTTGCAGCTCGTTCTAGTCAATAGCTGCAGTGAACTGAAAAGACGAGCAACCCAGGGATGTGTGTGCTTTGGGGACTTTAACAGAATGTGACTGGCAATAGATGATATCTCAGATAGGGAGGAGTGAGGCCTAAGAGGGTGTTGGAGGAAATTATAGTTGAAATGATTAATTATGTATACATTATTATCAGAACCATTAAGTTTTAATACTATTATGTTATGGTATGAAATGTATGGATTTTTGGTTAAACTATGATCAAAAATGTAGGTAAAACAAATTAATTGTCTGTACATTGCTGGTTTAAGGGAGAAGGATGGCCTCTTTTAGACAGATTGGAATGTTTGCTTTATGGGGGAGTAGGAGACAATATCCAGACCTGAAGACACTGCGCTATTGTGTGGATCGGAGAGAGTGTGAGAAACTGATGACGTCATTTTTATCTTCCCTTTAAAATGTAATGTTCTTTGTATTTTAGGTTAGTACTCTCTTGAATTAAACACTGTTACCTGACTTTTAAGACTGGTCTCGATCTATTTCATGCAAAAATGATAAACTTACAACTTATTATGAAATAGATAGAGTGTGAATTTGGTTTTGGCTACAAAACATATAGGAATTTAGAATTCCTCTATCAGAGGGTTTTATAAATAAGCATCAACCAGTGGGTCTTGTGACAGGTATACAGAGATGACCAGTTTACAGAGGAGTATGGAGTGCAGGGATGTGCAGTGATGGTATGGCCGAATGGTAAAGAACATCTAGTCGCTCGAGAGCACCCTTACCTGCGCCATTGACGTGAGCCACGAAAACAATTGGACCAAGCCGTGTGCCCTGGGGGAGGCCACAGGAGAGTTCTTGGGCCTGGGATAGTCTCATGGGATCTTGTAACCTGGCTACGGCAGGAATGGATGTTTCAAATTCATGGCATGATCTGTGGTCGGACAGATAATTGCAAAAAGGTGTTTCATTGCAATTGCGTGATCCACAAGAGCAAAGGACTTGCTGTAGTCTGTCAGGACCCATGTGCTGGAGGTGCCTCTAGTGTCTGCTGTTCTGTACAGGCAGTGGGTGGTTGAGCGTCCCTTGAGGCAACCAAACTGTTGTTTGGAGATGTTCTTCTGAATATCCTGTGTTGCCCATTCAGCAACAAAACCTTCACACAGAAGGGGCGTGAGTGAGATGGGACGTAGCTGGTCAATCCTCTGTGGATTACTCTTCAGCAGGAGGACTATTGTCTCCTTCCAATGATGTAGACACACTCCTTCACACAGGGAGGTATTGAAGAAGTCAGTCAGGTGGGTGGATATTGCAACAGCGACTTCCCCGATGAGTCTGCCACTGATGAGGTCAGGACCTGGGGCTTTTCTGGTTGAAACGGAGAGTCGTTTCCTGTGCATTTCCCATGGTTCAACAGTGGGGAGTGGCATAGCTGACAAAAATGCAGTTAGGTCTGACAGGTTTAGTGTAGGTAATGATGTGGTTACAGATGAAAACGTGGCATTTATAGCATTAGCAATGGCAGAATGGTTGTCTGGGTCGAGCCTGTCAACTTTGATGGAGATTGTCATTTTTCTCCTGGTTAGAGATTTATTTTGATGGTACCTGCTTTTTGCTAACCATAACGAGTGTAGCATACAAGTCATAAAGAGTGTACAGTGCATCAAAGATGCAGAATTTTCTTAAAAAAGGTCAAATATGTTATTTCCAGTTACATAAATAAACCTATATTTTAACCCAAGAAAGCAACCTGGCCTTTGATTAATTACACTCAGCTTATTATTACTGACCATCAAGTCGACCTACAATAGTCAGTCTCGTGTTGGATAGAAGAAATCCCATTCTGAAAAAGCACTAATATTGTGAAATAGCCCAAATGCAAGTCGTGTCATCAAGTTTAAGGCCTACCTTTACCAGGTGAATCCCTTGCCTGGCCCCCGCTATTTTGCCTGCTCAACAGGGTAAAGGTGGTAGCAGCACGAAGTACTGTAACAGTGTAGTTGACTGATGAATTGACGTGTCAAAATGTTAACTCTTGAGGGAGTTATATTATCCTGAGCCGCGTAGCAACGGTCAATGGCCCGTGACGCAAACGGGCAAAAGCCGCGAGGGAGGAGCGACAGTTTCAACTCGAACAGTAATCTGCACCAATAGATCATGTTGTCAACAAGGGAGCATGATGCATCGTCCAGAAACATAAACACATCTATTTTCCATAAAATATGTATTCGAATTTTCAAAATAGTTTTCAGTGGGAAGGCAGATAAAGAGTTTTTTTTTGTTTTAATCAAAAACAATCACTTTTGTATGTAAAAAAACAACAATATACTCATTACTCCATGTGCTTATGGCCGGTTCAAAACAACTGTGAACTCGGAAAAATACAAGGTCGAATCATGACGTCAGTGATATTCAAGTCGGAAAGTCTGAGCGAAAGAGTGAAAGAGGTCCGAGTTCCCGAGTTGGAATTCCGAGTTGGCTGACCATTTAAATGGATGTTTCCCAGTTGGAGTGCATTTTTTCGCTCCGAGTAACCAGTTCTTTTGAACGCGCATTTTGAGCCGACTTCGCTGCGAACTTTGACGGGGCACCCGGTTGACGCCCGGGAGGCAGCTCAGTTCCAAAACGAATGCAATCACCCTTCACCCGCTACAAACTCCTACCACCGGGGTAACTCGAGCCAGATAATCAAATCCCCTCATTGAATGTATTATCCAATCGACCAATAAAACCAGGGAAATACTGACTTTGGCTGTTAGATTAGTCCCAATTGGCTCATTTCTAATATTGTGTGGTTTAGTTAAGTCATGGTCGACTAATTTCTAATGTTGTGTTGTACGTCATCTAAATGATTGCCCATTGACGCCCACACTGCAACAAACCCGCCATTTGGAACCTAATCCAATTCTGTTTTGGTGACAAGGTAAAGTATTGAGTATATTGGCATACTGTAATAGTTGGCTATAGATTTCCAATGAGCCAGAATGGTCATATTAAGTATCATTGTAGCGATAAAACAAATTTCAGCAGTTGGACGCATTCAGTAACTAAAAAGAGCTGGATGGCTGCTCCGTTGACAAGAAGACTGAGCTAACTGCGGTAGCTAGCCAAGTCAGGCAGCATCAGCGTGAACGTATTGTCTTTACTAGCTAACTATCTCGTTGATATGTTTCTATCTAACACCGTCAATGTCAATACAACGGGTTAGTAAATATCTAGATAGCTAGCTAGTTTTCAGTCTGTGTGGTGTTAAACTTTGATACATGGCGTACAGTTGGCTAGCTAGCTAACGCTCTGTTCAAAACAAACCTGCGCGCCAAATTATGTCTCCGGGCGCCACACTGCAAAAAGTTAAACACCACAAGATTGAATGGAACTTACTGTTTTAGCTGGCTAGCTATGTATACTTATAATGACAACTATCTGGTGGTGGGTAAATTGTGATTGATTGTCATTTTAACTAGCTAACGTTAGTTTTTGTTGTATTGTTTGTGCTTGCTAACCCTTAATATCTTAACTTCGCTATCTAACAATGTTCTCAGACAAGACATTGTCAAGTCCGATGGAAAGTTGTTGACTAGGTAACGTTAGCTTAATGTTTTTAGTTATATTATTCGCGTAAAAAGGAGGGACTGTAGTCCGGTGCTTCTCTAGGGATATCTGGCTAAACTGATGGTGGAACTACTTTCTTCCCAAAACAGGGCAGCAGATGTTACAAAGTGCACTGACATGACTGAAACAATGGATGAAAAGATAGAGGTCTGTCCCTTGTCGGATGAGGTAGAGAAAGAACCAATGGTTGAAGATCTGGCGGACTCACCAGAAAAGGCCCAAAAACCACGGAATGAAATGAGTAGAGACATAAGTATGATAAGTCAATAATATTTATGAACCCGTTTTGCTCAATATAGACCTACACTATTAATTTATAGTTCAGTACAGGTATCTAGCTAGTTATCATCCCTCCTTTACCTTCCTCAGATTTGCATGGATCCGACTTGTTAGTTATTGCATGCACAGAGGCCTGGTTTGCTACAGTTGATGAAGCCAGCAGCACTGAATTATATTTGACCTGTTATGTTCTTCTTGCAGCTCTATCTCAAATAGTTGAAGGGAAGAGAGAGAAAAGGATGGTGCAAAGACTTGATTTCCAGGTTGCAAAACCTGCGAAGGTGCTGAAAGTTGAAAATGGTAAGATGGAGCATCCTCAGACATGCCTATCACCAAAGGCTATAGATGTGCACAGAGAACTTTTCCAAAGTGTTGTTGACATGAGACAGAATGAAGTCTGTAAATAAGTTCTCATCAGTCTTGTAGTCTATTGGGATGCAACTGTATCATGTACCAGCCCTGCTGGGATCCCATATAATGCTCCCACCACCATTTTGCCCTCAGTAGTCAGCTCATTATTTAACAGTACAACCCTAATTTTTTCACTCCCTCTCAGGTGGCGGAGATAAATTAGGAGACATTGCGAGAGTGAACCACCACCTCGGAAAGCTGAAGGTTCCAGATCTGAAACCGCTTCATACAATTCTCTTTGATATGCCAGGTAAGGTAAGTGTATCCTACACTTTTTTTTTAAAGGCTGAGTAATGTCACAATGGACACCCTTGTGTGGGTAAAACAACTTGAGAGTTGTTAGTCGGTTGTGTCATTATTGATGGTTCTTTCCTCAGATTGCCACAATGAGGAAAAATATGCGGCTGTTCAATGGCTTCCCGTTCGAGGTTGACAGTGAACCCTATATAAAGAAGAAGGAGAGGATGACGAAGTAAGAAGGAGAGGGGGTTGCACAGTTAGGACTTCTGAAACAACAATAGTAGCGTATATACTGTACCAGTCAAAAGTTTGGACATGCCTAGTCATTCAAGTTTTTTTTTTTTTATTATTATTTTGTAATGGCGAATACATCAACTAAAATAACACATCCAATCATGTAGTAACCAAAAAAGTGTTAAACAAATCAAAATATATTTGAGATTCTTCAAAGTAGCCACCCTTTGCCTTGATGACAGCTTTGCACACTCTTGGCTTTCTCTCAACCAGCTTCATGAGGTAGTCACCTGGAATGCATTTCAATTAACAGGTGTGCCTTGTTAAAAGGTAATTTGTGGAATTTCTTTAATGTGTTTGAGCCAATCATTTGTGTTGTGACAAGGTAGGGTTGGTATACAGAAGATAGCCCTATTTGGTAAAAGACCAAGTCCATATTATGGCAAGAACAGCTCAAATAAGCAAAGAGAATCAACAGTCCAAGAACTTTTAAAGTTTCTTCAAGTGCAGTTGCAAAAACCATCAAGCGCTATCATGAAACTCTCATGAGGACCACCACAGGAAAGTAAGTCCCAGAGTTACCTCTGCTGCAGAGGATAAGTTCATTAGAGTTAACTACACCTGAGAAATTTAGCCCAAATAAATGCTTCACAGACTTCAAGTAACACACACCTCATCAACTGTTCAGAGGAGACTGTGTGAATCAGGCCTTCATGGTCCAATTGCTGCAAAGAAACCACTACTAAAGGACACCAATAAGAAGAGACTTACTTGGACCAAGAAACACAAGCAATGGACATTAGACCAGTGGAAATTTGTCCTGGTTTGATGAGTCCAAATTTGAGATTTTTGGCTCCAACCGCTATGAGACTCAAGAGTAGGTGAACGGATGATCTCTGCATGTGTGGTTCCCACCTTGAAGAATGGAGGTGTGAGGGTGCTCTGCTGGTGACACTGTCTGTGATTCAAGGCACACTTAACCAGCATAGCTACCACAGAATTCTGCAGCGATACGCCATCCCATCTGGTTTGGGCTTAGTGGCACTATCATTTGTTCTTCAACAGGACAATGACCTCCAGGCTGTGTAAGGGTTATTTGACCAAGGAGGAGAGTGGTGGAGTGCTGGATCAGATGACCTGGCCTCCACAATCACTTGACCTCAACCCAATTTTAAGATGGTCTGGGATGAGTTGGACCGCAGAGTGAAGGTGAAGTAGCCAACAAGTGCTCAGCATATGTGGGAACTCCTTCAAGACTGTTGAAAATACATTCCAGGTGAAGCTGGTTGAGAGAATACCTTGACAGCTTTGCACACTCTTGGCAAAGGGTGGCTACTTTGAAGAAATATATTTTGATTTGTTTGAACGTTTTTTGGTTACTACATGATTCCGTGTGTGTTATTTCATAGTTTTGATGTCTTTACTACGATTCTACAATGTAGAAAATAAAGAAAAATCCTTGAATGAGTAGGTGTCCAAACTTTTGACTGGTACTGTATATATTTTTTACCTTTATCAGGGAGTCATACTGAGACCACGGTCTCTTTTAGAGATGAGTCCTGAATTAAATAAATGACAGAAAATACAAACATCAACATATAAATGCAAGCAGACAAAAACACGGTCATTAGAAATAAACATTAATCTGTAAAAAGGTCCTCAATCAGCTTTTTGAATTGCACTCGAGGCACCAACACATCCAATTTTAGAACATTTTGAAGTTTGTTCCACAAGGTGCAAGAACTAAAAGCTGATTTGCCCAACTCAGTTGAGACCAAAGGAATTTCCAGAGTTAACCATCCCTGAGACAGGGTCAGGTAACTTGTCTAAAGTTGAGTAATTATATTTGGTACAGTGGACTTTTTGTTTATAAATGCAAATTGCAATTTATCAACCTACTTAACTTGACATCAGAGGGCCAACCAACTTTCTGGTAGAGAATGCAGTGATGAGTACTATGATTGTCGCCCGTAATAAAGCGCAGTGTGCTATGATAAAATGCATCTAACGGCTTTAATGAAGTAACATGTTTAAACATTTATCTGAACTATTGTTGTGGGTCAAACGTACTCTATTGCACAATAAACAAGCAAACTAATGACTAGTATTTGTGTGCTCGGATTCAGGATAACATGCGTAAGGTTGAGGACCATCTGTAAAGTGTTGGACCTGGAGAAGGGTGGAAACCAGTCTGTCCTCATCGACAGGATCATGACTTTCCTCATGAGTCCCAGAATATCAGGAAAGGTGAGTTAAAGGTCGTCTTTATTTTTCAAAAAAACTCTAACAGTTTTCATGTCGTGACTGCTCTTTAGCTAGATACACATTTCTTGAGTTTGTTGTCTTGTCAAACAGAATACAAAATCCTTCCCATCTGCAGCCTGTGATCTCAAAGAGGAAGAAGAAGTCTAAGAAGAATATCTCAACCAAAGACTCTAAGAGCAAGACCAAGGCTAAGGCCAAGAGTATATCCAGCAGCCCCCGGAAGGTCAAAGCAGAGAGCAAGTCCAAAGCCATCGTTACTGATTCTAGCAGTGATGAGGATGATGACGACGATGATGACGACGAGCAAGGAGTCACAGTAGAACAAGACGAGTCAGACGCTGAAAAGAAGAGCGAGAAAGCGGGAAAGCGGGAAAAGGTGACGACCGATGAAGATACCGACGATTCTGAAGACTACGACGATGAGGTGAGGAGAACTGAAATGTTGTAATGTAAACTGATAGGTATTGTCCATTGGAAATGTGTATTTTCCCCTATTTGGTCTTGGACAATACTAGTGCCACTATATAAATATTCTAGAACTGTCATTCACAGATTAACCACAAAGTCCCTTCTCTCCTACCAATCAGGATCCCAAGTCAAATCCAGCAGCCAAGGGTAAGAGAACACCTGCCAAGAAGCGCACGCAACCAGCAAAGAAGGCAGCTCCTGCCAAAAAGAAAACAAAAGACTCCGACCAGTCTGAGTCTGATTCAGACAAGGATGATGAAGATGAGAAAGACAGCGAGAGTGAAGTTGAGAAGGTGAGATTCTTCTGTCAATCTGTCTCTGATTCTGGATTTGCTAAACTCACAGCAAGTCTTTTCAATACAAAAGTCAACTGTTTGGGTTTGTGTTCATATTATGTAACAGATCATGTCTATAATATCTGGATAGGCTTTTTACCCATTTGTCTTTATATTAAACTAATGGAATTAACTCATGGATTGATTTGTCCTCAGCCAAAAAAGAAACCGTCAGCTAAGAGGGCAGCACTGGCTAAGACTAAAAAAGCAGACAGCAGCAGTAACAAACAGAAAAATACTGCCAACAAGGGCAATGGTAAGAATATGTAGATTTACTTTTATAGCGTGTTTCATATGTCATTGGCAACCTGTAGCCTAATGCGTATTGTTATGTTTTTCCCTTGCTTGTTTTCCTACATAACAGCACTCGACAGCTCGGATGACGATGAGCCGTTGATCAAGATGATCAAGAAGCCTCCTACAGATGAGCAGCTAAAGGAAACAGTGAAGAGGTTGCTGAAAGACGCCAACCTGGAGGAGATGACCATGAAAAAGATCTGCCAGAAAGTATGTTTGCTTCTCAAATATCTGATTTGATATCACAATGTTGGTTGGTTTACCTGTAAAAGTCTAACACAACAACTTGTCTGTCCCAGGTGTATGACACATACCCAGAGTATGACCTGACCAGCAGAAAGGACTATGTCAAGCAGACAGTAAAAATGGTGAGTTACCTGTCCTCCCTTGGTGTTCTGGAATAGCAGCACTGTGCTTGCCTTATAGACTACTCAAGTCTGTCAATGTCATTACACCCCCCCCCCCCCCCAAAAAAGGTGTGTGAATGCTTTTCAATTATGTTTTATCTGGATTTCTTTGTATAACCATCTGTTTTGTTCTTTGCAGCTGATTTCCTAAAGAACATGGGAAAAGGACATAAACAGTCCTTGTGACAAATAACTGTGAATGTTCCAATGCTGGAAAAGGATAATCAAAAGAATGTGCCTACCTTCTTAGAACTGCTCAAACCACACGTTTTACTTCGTTGTGTTTGTTTTTATTTCAATCGTAATGTTTTTATGTTTTTGTGTTATGTAATTTCTAATTTGACTGCACACTTATCTTAGGTCATATGTAACATGCTACTTAAGGCTTATGCATTTGAGTCATTGCTTGTTAATAATCTGTGCTTTGTTAATACACTTTAACTTTACAGTTTTTCTACTGATCCCAAGCAAAGGGTGTTAGGCTAAACGAACAGTGTTTTAGAGATTCAAGGTTGGTCACTATAAATGGAAACATGTCCTCAGGCAATGCATGAATTCACAGTTTATTTTAAATGTATTTCCTGAATTGACCAGTCAAAATGGAAGGGTCCTCACTATAGCCATCCACTGCCTTTGCCTTCTGCGGAGGATTTCAAATCTTTCCCTCTGGTTTTGATGCACATAAAACAGCCTAATAGCAACAAGGCTGGGGTGTATTCACTAGGAACCGAAATGGGGGGCCCTACTGGAATTTGACCAATAGAAACTCTGATTTTAGTAAGTATGCGGTTTCTGTTGCAAAACATTTTGGACTAATAATTCCACTCCTTTTCCATTCTCCCTAGACATTTTGTGAAATTGTTTTGCATGGCAAGCTGTTCAATTGAGTTTTGAAAAGTATTTATTGTCATGGTCAAGTCTTCAAAAATATTCCTTGATTGCATTTATAGGACTTCATGTTTTTATATGTAAATGTGTACATTTTGTTAATCATTCCCTTTTGATGAGATCCTGTTTTAGTCCTTAATTTGTCTCTGTATGCAGTACAGGATTCTGATTTATGTAGGTACCTTGCTCAATGAAGAGTTGGATCTTTTTAGGCAATGTACCTTTGACAAAGTAAGTCATTGAATGAAAATGTCTTCCAATGTTCTGCATATAAATTTACAGATTTTTGAACGAACACTTGTCTATCTAGTGTTTTGCTAAAGCAAAGACACTCATTACTAAGGTGGTAAACAGTCACGATATTGGCCCTGTTACAGCGCATCAAAACCACAATGTCATGTAAATTGTGACTGCCTGACTGAGGTACAAACCATATTGGTCAGTACTATCTGGAATCCATGGGATGTTCCTACGTAACCATTTTACATTTAAAGTAAAATGGGGCTGAGGAATAGCTCGAGGATCCGGGATAGCAGGGACTAAATAATATTGCCTGTTTTCAAGAGGATCAAAACAGTATTATTAAACTGGGTGGTTCGATCCTTGAATGCTGTTTGACTGACAGCTGTGGCATATCAGACCGTATACCACGGGTATGACGAGATTTGTTTTCACTGCTCTAATTGTGTTGGTAATCAGTTTATAATACCAATAAGGCACCCCATAGCTAAGGGCTGTGTCCAGGCACTCCTCGTTGCGCCTAAGAACAGCTGTTAGTTGCGGTATATTGGCCATATACCACACCCTCTCTGGCCGTATTGCTTAAATGTATCATTGGGAAATTGTGGCTATTAATAATGAGTCATTATTTATGATGCAAGGTGATATGTAGCTAATTAGTCTGCTGAAATTTCGATCAAGCCCATTGAGCAGTTAATACAATGTGATTTATAGATTAGTCAGCTTCGCCTTTAAAGTCTGCTTGTGACTGAAAGTTGACAGATTTAAGACTACTAATGATGCAACGTACACATGCCTACATTTCAGGGAAGCTGGTTATAGTTTGTGTGCTCTTATTGGACGCAAGAGAAGATATCCAAGCGTGTGGATTGGCTAACTGAACACATCAATGGCGATGGGAAAGACTGACAATGTAACGCTGTAACAAACTAGTATCTTAGATACCGTCTCTGCATTGTAACGTATTGTAGCACTTGCAGTCAATACGAAGAATACATGCAGCTACACATTTGGTTGCTTTCGATAATGACAATTGTTATATATTTTGAGCGAAGGAACACGAATTATGGTTTAGTCAGTAATGTATTGTGTGTGCGTGAATGTGTATGATCACGTGTTTAATGCGACCGCCTTCAAGACTGGTTCAAACTCGTATCTATCCACGGACGACATCCTTATTGAAATTCACAAGTCACTGCAGCAGTTTTGCTTTGACTGACAGAGCGATACAGCATTCCACTTGGAACCCCTTGTGGACAAAGATATTCTCGTGCTATGGGTAGTCTCTGTCTCCTAAGAAGTCTGTGTCTCCCCCGCCAGGTCGGCCTACCATTGGTCATGCATAGGCAATACAGCCTCGATATTTCCGCTCAGCTTCTCCGAACGCAGGGCTATGTGAACGGGCAATGGATCAATGCTCCCTCTACCTTCCCAGTGCTGGACCCAGCGACGGGGGAAGAGATTGCGAACGTCGCCGACTGCGGTCCAGCAGAAGCTAAACTAGCTGTCGACGCAGCCTACAAGGCATTCTACTCCTGGAAGCAACACACAGCGAAGGTATGCCTCTACTTTAATTATGCTGAAATACAGTTGACTTGACAGATGACGATCCGCAATTCTGTTAATAACATCTTGATATTTTTTTTCCATCATCTACCGATGCTTTCCCCACATTTCCTAGTTGCATGAAATCAACAGTGTGACAGTTGCTTTCCCTAACTATTGTGACTAACATGCATGTTAGGCAGAATATATTAACTTAATAGACAAAGTGCACAATTACATATATTACAAGCGTCATAGCCTATACCCCAGGGTTCATTGTTTTGGGGCCTGTAGTGTATGTATGCTCAATAATAGCCTGGCCAAAGAACTACTTGGCCCGCAAAGTAGCCACTCCAGGTTGCAGGGATGTTTTTTAAATATTTTTTTTACTGTTGTGTCCGTGAGTGATTATGCAATTATTAAGCCAACTCACTCACTGCCATATTAATACTTCACCAAGCGTACATCACTAAGCAGGGAGGGAGCCTTGAGAGAATATCAAAGTCTGACTCCAACATCTTATACTGTAGTTTGGGGAGATTCCTGTTCATGCCAGTTTTGTCTTTGATCTGGTAAAGATGGCCTCATTGTACTGGGTTTAAGTCCATGCAGCCTACAAACACCCCCTCCCCTGCTTTTCACCCCCTCCCTCCCTCCCTCTGTCCCATTTTCGTCTTGCAAATAAATGCTCTGCTGCCATGCATGTGAAGCCAAGCTTCAGTGCGAGAGGGACTGAGTGAGTGGAAAGGCAACAGCCAGAGGCACCACTCACCATCAACACCTTATTAACTTTCAATACAGAGCACACATTGTTGCATCAAGTTCCATCTCTGTTATCAGGAGCTGCTAGTCCCAGGGAGCACTAGTAAGACCAGACAGGTCCTCCAGATTCTTGTGCGTCATGCAACTTACTGATTCCATGATCTGATTTTAATGTTGTTTTCTTCCTTAGGAAAGAAGTGTCCTTCTACGGAAATGGTACGATCTGTTGACGTTGAACAAGGAGGACCTTGCTAAGCTGATCACCTTTGAGTGTGTGAGTATTGTTTTGCTGGTTTTGCTGTCCGTGTAATGATTTGTATTTCGTTCTGAGTAGTAAACCACTTGTGTGTTCTGCACCTCTTAGGGCAAGCCCATGAAGGAGTCTCTGGGGGAGATTGCTTACGCTGCTGGCTTCCTGGAATGGTTCTCTGAGGAGGCACGCCGTGTCTACGGGGATGTTGTGCCCTCGGCTGCGAAGGACCGTAGGATCCTACTGCTCAAACAACCTGTGGGTGTGGCCTCAATCATCACTCCGGTGAGCTGTAATGCTTCATCCATCTACTATATGTCAGGGATGTCCAACTTCGGTCCTGGAGAGCTGAAATTCTGTAATGCTTTTCACTTCCTGCGGAACACCTAATCTAGCCTCTCCCCCCACACACACACACAGTGGAACTTCCCCAGTGCTATGATCACCAGGAAAGTGGGTGCTGCCCTGGCCGCAGGCTGCACCGTCGTGGTGAAACCTGCCGAGGACACACCCCTCTCTGCCCTGGCGCTCGCTGAGGTCAGTGCTTCTGTTTCCACAACTGGGTCCCCAATAGTGAGATACTTCATTTGTCTAATTCATAAGTTTACTTTTTGTGTGTGTAAAGCTGGCGAGTCAGGCCGGGATCCCTGCAGGGGTGTTTAACGTGGTGCCCTGCTCCAGAGAGAAGACCCCCTCCGTTGGGACAGTCCTCTGCACAGACCCCCTGGTGGGGAAGGTCTCCTTCACTGGATCCACTGCCACTGGAAAGGTATGGGCACTGATCTAGAATGGCTTCAGAGTGAGCTTAAACAATCCTGAAAATGCAATATACATTTCATGTTAGTCTTAAATCTTGTAGGTGGATCATTTTTCAATGAAAAGCCTGTGATCTTCCTGATAACTCCTCGCTCATCCACAGATTCTCTTGAAGCTCGCCGCCGACACCGTCAAGAGGGTTTCAATGGAGCTGGGTGGCCATGCCCCCTTCATTGTGTTTGACAGTGCGGATGTGGACAAGGCTGTGGCGGGAGCCATGAACTCCAAGTTCAGGAACTCGGGACAGGTACTGAAATAGAAGTTATCGTAAAACAAATAATTTTGTGTCTACTGGGGGAAACTGAAATGCACCATATCGAAATGTTGCGTGTCATTCTAAAACGGGGTGTCTTAAGTCATGGCCTAACCTCCATGTCCCTCAATGTGCCCTTTGACCCCCGTAGACATGTGTCTGCTCCAACCGCTTCCTGGTCCAGAGTAGGATCCACGATTGCTTCATAGAGAAGTTGGGGAAGGCCATGGATGCAGAGCTCCGTCTGGGCCACGGCTCTGACCCAAACACCACCCAGGGACCCCTCATCAATGTCCGTGCCTCTGAGAAGGTAACCTGGTTCCTTCTGTCAAGTGGGTGTTTGTATTATATTGTTTATATTCTGATATGTTACATAACCTTAATATATCATATGTCTCTCCCAGGTGGAGCACCAGGTAATGGATGCAGTGTCGCGGGGGGCCAAGGTGCTAAGGGGGGGGAAGCGCCTGGACGGCTCGTTCCATCAGCCCACTCTGCTGGCTGATGTCACCACAGACATGCTATGTACCAGAGAGGAAACCTTCGGTCCACTCCTGCCTGTCATCAGGTCAGTGGAGCTAGGAGAGATCAGACAACTCAATCACAATTGAAGAATGGATGGATGCTAAAATGCTAAAAGTTGTTTGTCTTTTCCTTATGACAGGTTTAGCACAGAGGAGGAAGCACTTGCCATTGCCAATGCATCTCATGTGGGTTTAGCAGGTGAGCGAAACATTATTGTATGCACCTTGCTGTCATGTCTGAAAACCCCTCAAACCTATAATTATTATTTTAATTTGACAGAGCCTGTCTGATTTACCGATTCTATTTCATGTTCTGCTCCCCCCCCAGGGTACTTCTTCTCCCAGGACGTCAGTCAGATCTGGCGGGTGGCGGAGAATCTGGAGGTAGGCATGGTGGGGGTGAACGAGGGTCTCCTCTCCACCCCAGAGGCCTCCTTCGGCGGGGTCAAGCAATCAGGCCTGGGCCGTGAGGGCTCCAAGTACGGCATCGAGGAGTACCTGGACGTCAAGTACATGTGCTTTGGAGGGCTAACCCCCTGAGGGAACACTACACCCCCCCCAACTCCTGGACTTCCCCAAGTAGGAAGCGGTGAATTTGGGAAAAGGGAGGATTCTTAGGCTCTAGTAACAGTTACTTACTCATATTTAACATAAAAAAACAACAATGGATGACAATCATCAAATATGATTCCTTCACAAATTATTGTGATTCTGATCCTCATCCTCATTGAGAGCCTTCATCACTGCCGAGAAATCCATGTTCCATGCTCTACATGGTTTTCTCTCCTTATCCTCTCTGACCACTGGCCAATAAGAACTGGTGAAGGGAAAGCAATATGGTGACAACCCAAACCAGTTATCCATGTTAGTTAAAGACCTAGTGCAGTCTAAAACATGAATTTCCAGTTTTTTTTATATATTTCCACATTAAGCTTGAATCAGTTTTGTGAAAAAGGTGATCATGCCCTTTTTTAGTTTAAGAGCTGTTTGGAAAGACCGCCTGAAGTTATTGCCTGCCTGGTGATATCACCAGATGGTAAATTGGTTAAAAGACCAATAAGAAAGAGTTCTAAACCTCTCTGCCAATAACCACTCATTTTCAGTTTCCCCTTCCTCACTCAGGCCACTCCTAGCCAATCTTAGCAAAATTCTTGTTTGAGAAATTGCTCTTTGCTAAGAAGCTATTTTTTTCCCTTTGTTTTCAATTTAAATGTTTGAAATCACAGTAAGGTACTTGTTACCCAGATAACTTTTTAAGGGTAGCCCCTTTTAAAAAAGAGGATCGGAAGCCACAATAGTATTTGGACATAACCCAATAGACGTCTCCAACCTGTGGGATCCCATAACGATTTGGACCTTTAGGGCTGAATCATATGTTGAGATACAAATGAACAAATGTGTGTTCTCAGTGTAGGATTGGGCCCTGAATGTGAAGCACTATATAACTTGAACTTGAAGCCTAGCATAGAGTTGGGTAGATTTAATAAGCACATCAATTGCAAATACTGAGATTATTGATACGCACAAGGGACTTGTGTTTTTAATAGGAAGATTATTTATAATTTGGCTATTTTCTAGAAAAGGGAGCTTGGCTGTATCCAGATCCCAGCTGTATTAGATATGTCACTTGATAATAGTGTGGTGAAATTATGAATGACACTATTTTGGTAACCGTTGAGGAATAGCCTTGTTGGGCTAAGCAGTTAGAATGAAATGTACTGTGTAACATCCTCTGTAAATCGTTAACTGTCCTAACTACTAAAAACTATTGTAGACCATGCCACTACATTGGTACAGGTTATATTGTTGTTGGTAACTAGTCTTCCCACATACAATATATTATCCAGTAGAGCTGCCTTTGATATTCAGACAGTTTGTACCACTTATGTTCTGTATCTGAACCTGCAATGTAAATGTTGTCGTATTCTCTGAAACTGAAGTAATGTCTCTTGCCAAACAAGTGCCGTTTGAATAATTTTACCAATTCTGTTTTCTGGTTGTGACACTCATTGTAAAAAAAAATATTTCTAACTATTGTAAATATTAATGGAGTACTTCAGAAAATGTAAAATAAATGACTGTTACTTTGTTTGTCAAACAATATCAATTGGTTTACGTTAGATCAGTGTTTCCCCGCCCTGGTCCTCCAGTAGTAACCCCAACAGTACACACTTGTAGCCCTGGACAACCCTCATTCAACACATTGAGGGCTTGATGATTAGTTGACAAGTTGAATCGGGTATGCTTGTCCAGCATTGGAATAACAATTTGTGCGGTCGAGGGTACTGGAGGACCAGGGTTGGTAGAAACTGCCTTACATCTTACTACTAATTTTGGACAGGAAAGAAAATGACACAATTCAGAACACTGTTCATTGATTTGACGCATTGTGTTCTGTAAAAACATTGGTAGCTGTAATTAGTTAAGTAAACAGAGCAAATACCAAAAATTGGGTGGTGTAATGGGAAAAAGCCATGAATATAACATGGCTGTTAGCGTTTCTGTCCATATTGGGGAAATATCTCCCCAGTCCCTTACGGGAAGAAAACTGTAAAGCAACCATTGGACATGCTTATGTTGCTTTAATGTCAAGTATTTGATCCATTCCATCAATGGCTACCTGTCCTGCATAGTAGTGTTAATTATCAATTCCATCTGTCCTCTTCTTAATCCTTAAACTGTGTCATTATTTAGCACTATACTCATGTAATCAGACATTCTGACAGTGAATGAGAGGGGGGAAAATTCATCATTACGCAAAGGAATTAATGATTGAAAGCATGTTACCCACCATGTTCAAGTTAGGTAATAGATCTTGCCAAGGGAAGGAAGAATGGATGCATTACCAAGTACTTGGATATAATAGGGTCTCTTAGCCACAGGCTTATAGTGCATTTTGGCACCTTTATGGCTTATCCCATGAAATGCCTGGTTCTGTTTCTTCGGGCCCATTTATAAGACCCATTATACTTATTTAGCATAAAGAAGCTTTAAAATGAGAAAGATACCAAAACTATATAACTAGTTTGGAGGACAAGTGTGCTAACTCAAAACAGTAGTTCAAATACAATATAATGCTGTGATGTATTATGTCAAAGTCCAAGACACTCATAGAGATCACAGATAAATTGAGTTTGATTAAATGATTCACGAGTAGCATCACAAGATGGACTTCGGTACTAAACATAAGAATTTAGACTTTTCCATCTAGCCATTTTGACAAATCCAATTTGTCAAAACATTTACAGGAGAGGCGTCAGATGCTCACAACCAGGGTTGGGCTTGTCTCCATTTCCTACAAAATAATGACAGTAAAAAAAACATTGGATAACAAGGCAAAGTTAAAGGTCAGTAGTAGTCGGTAGACTAGTATACATAATGGATAGTTGTATGTACATTCACCAATCTGGTTATCTGTAGAAGTATGTGAGGCCACAGAACCTCCTCACAAAGAGCACCTTCATCCTTAGTGTCAAATTATTCAAACAGTCTGTGTGCATGTAAAGTTAATGCTACTGTTAGTTCCCAGAATCCAGGGATGCCAGACTCTACTATCCTACAGCCCTTGGATTTTCACATCTCCCTGGTGCTGAGTTGTCCAATGAATGTCATAGAAAGTACACATCTGGTCGAAACCAGTATTTGAATAGAAGACGAGACCAAAAACAAGCAAACACTATGGCACTCGAGCTGTGCACCCCGGCCATAATCCCAAGAATGGGTTTCACTCATGTTGTACAATAACCAGCCCAGTTCTGTGCGTTCCTGCTCATCCGTAGGTGTTCCCGTTGCGGGCAGCCTGAGCATTGGTCTGGTTTCTGCTCCGGACCGGTTGGTCTCGACTGAAGACGGTGTCCTGGTCACTGTCCAGCTCTGACATCATGAGGCTGGAGTTGTGCTCCTGTGTTTGATGTCTGAGCAGGGGACAGACCAGGTAGATCATGGCAGGGTCACCAAAAACAGGAAATGTTTGAAATGTGTTGAATGAAATATAAGACACTTACTGTATTTGGGCCTCAGCTCCATTTTCTCCTGTTCGTCCATGTTGTCCAGTATAGTGTACTTGGTTTTCTTCCCGACCTTAGTGCGCCTCCCCTAAACAAAACACATTTCTATTAAAGTTCAAATGCATTCAAATCTTAATATCAAATAATTTCTGGGTAACAAATACCTTAGTGTGATTGTTTTCAATTCAAATAGTCTAAAAGATACAAAAATAGTTTCTTAGCTAATAGCCATTTCTCAAGCAAGATTTTCTAACTGGGGAGGAGAAAACTGAAAACTCGCTGTTATTGGCAGAGAGGTTTGGAGCTCTCTTTCTTATTGGTCTAATAACTAATTTACCATCAGGTGATGTCACCAGGCAGGCCGAAACCCCATCCAA
This sequence comes from Oncorhynchus masou masou, assembly GCF_036934945.1. NCBI lineage: Eukaryota > Metazoa > Chordata > Actinopteri > Salmoniformes > Salmonidae > Oncorhynchus > Oncorhynchus masou. The sequence continues at coordinate 17,021,778 of NC_088241.1, read as the reverse complement.
CCAAGATGTGGTCTTTTCATACAGCTCTTACACTAAAATGGCATCATCATCATTTTCACAATTTCACAGTATTATTCCAAACTCAGTGTGGATATACTGTATATATACAGTACCAGTCAAAAGTTTGGACACGCCTACTCATTCCAGGGTTTTTTAAATGTTTTACTATTTTCTACATTGTAGAATAATAATGAAGACATCAAAACTATGAAAAAACACATGGAATCATGTAGTAACCAAAAAAGTGTTAAACAAATCAAAATATATTTTCAATTTGAGATTCTTCAAAGTAGCCACTCTTTGCCTTGATTACAGCTTTGCACACTCGGCATTCTCTCAACCAGCTTCACCTCAACCAGCTTCACATATGCTAAGTACTTGTTGGCTGCATTTTACTTTCACTCTGCGGTCCAACTCATCTCAAACCATCTCAATTTGGTTGAGGTCGGGTGATTGTGGAGGCCAGGTCATCTGATGCAGCACTCCATCACTCTCCTTCTTGGTCAAATAGCCCTTACACAGCCTGGAGGTGTTTTGGGTCATTGTCCTGTTGAAAAACAAATGATAAACAAAAACCAGATGGAATGGCGTATCGCTGCAGAATTCTGTGGTAGCCATGCTGGTTAAGTGTGCCTTGATTTAGAAATAAATCACAGACAGTGTCCCCAGCAAAGCACCCCCACACCTCCTCTATGCTTCACAGTGGGAACCACACATGCGGAGATCATCCGTTCACCTACTCTGCACCTCACAAAGACACAGCAGTTGGAACCAAAAATCTCAATATTCAATATAAATATATTTGAGATTCTTCAAAGTAACCACCCTTTGCCTTGATGACAGCTTTGCACACTCATGGCATTCTCTGAACCAGCTTCATGAGGTAGTCACCTGGAATGCATTTCAATTAACAGGTGTGCCTTGTTCAAAGTTAGTTTGTGGAATTTCTTTCCTTCTTAATGCGTTTGAGACAATCAGTTGTGACAAGGTAGGGGTGGTATACAGAAGACAGCCATATTTGGTAAAATACCAAGTCCATATTATGGCAAGAACAGCTCAAATAAGCAAAGAGTTCATCATTACTTTAAGACATTAGGTCAATCTGGAAAACGTCAAGAATTTTTAAAGTTTCTTCAAGTGCAGTCACAAAAACTATCAAGTGGTTTGATGAAACTGGCTCTCATGAGGAACACCACAGGAAAGGAAGACCCAGAGTTACCTCTGCTGCAGATGATAAGTTCATTAGAGTTACCAGCCTCAGAAATTGCAGCCCAACTAAATGCTTCACAGAATTCAAGTAACAGACACCTCTCGACATCAGCTGTTCAGAGGAGACTACATGAATCGAACTGCTGCAAAGAGACCACTACTAAAGGACACCAATAAGAAAGAGAGACTTGCTTGTGCCAAGAAACATGGTATTAGACACACCTTGATTTTCCAAGATGGTGTAGCAGTGTGTTTTGTCTTGTCCCATGTAAATATAGTTTTATATATAATTTTCCTCGTTTTCTCTTGTATATACTTAGCATATATTTTAATCTCACTTTCCATCTACGGACTGAATATACTCTCCTGCAATCCGCCTCACCCAATGTGGTACGGATCTGCTATTTTTATACTTTAGAACCGGAACCCCCATCAGAAGTTAGCCAGTTAACTAGTTACTAGCTAGTAGTCAGTTAGCCACTGCCACTGTTAGCCACTGCTTCACCGTTAACTCGGACAACAGCCAGCCTCAGCTCGCTCAATACCTGCCAGTCTGCACAGTGCGATATCAACCCAGAGCATATCAGACTGCTTTTTCTCTTCCAGATCTCCGGATTCCTACCGCAAGCTCTGAACCTTTACACCGGATCATCGCAGCTAGCTAGCTGCAATCCGAGTGGCTACTCCTGGCTAACGTCTCTGTCCCAAAGCAAGCACCAGTTAGCCTTGAGCTAGCCTCGAGCTAGGCCCATCTCCAGGCTTGCCGAAGAGATCCACCAGCTAATTCTTGAGCTACAATACCTCTTATGCCAATTGGCCTGGACCCTTTACTGCCGACACGGAGACTCGCCAATCCATCACGACTGGTTGGCCGATGTAATTGTCCTAGGTGGTTTCAACGAGCTCTTCCATTGCGACATCGCCGAAGGCCCATCTGCTAGCCCCAGCCCGCTAGCTGTCTGAATCGCCGTGTCTCCAGCTGGCCGAGAGTAGTAGCGACTACTGAATCGGCTCCCTGACTCACCTATTGCTACGCATTGGGCCCTATGATCACTCGGCTACACATGCCTCTCTCCCTAATGTCAATATACCTTGTCTATTGCTGTTTTGGTTAGTGATTATTGTCTTATTTCACTGTAGAGCCCCCAGCCCTACCGAATATGCCTTAGATAGCCCTTTCGTCCCACCCCCCACACATGCAGTTACCTCACCTGGCTTAACTGGTGCCTCTAGAGACAAAACCTCTCTCATTGTCACTCAATGCCGAGGCTTACCTCCACTGTACTTACCTCCATCGGCTCCTTTCACTCTGTGTTCTGAATGCACTGGATGACCAGTTCTTATAGCCTTTAGCCGTACCTTTATCCTACCCCTCCTCTGTTCCTCTGGTGATGTAAAGGTTAACCCAGGTCCTGCAGCCCCAAGAACCACTCCCATTCCCCAGGTGCTCTCATTTGTTGTCTTCTGTAACCGTAAAAGCCTTGGTTTCAAGCATGTTAACATCAGAAGCCTCCTCCCTAAGTTTGTTTTATTCACTGCTTTAGCACACTCCGCCAACCCTGATGTCCTAGCCGTGTCTGAATCCTGGCTCAGGAAGTCCACCAAAAATCCTGAAATTTCCATCCCCAACTACAACATTTTCCGACAAGATCAAACTGCCAAAGGGGGCGGAGTTGTCATTTACTGCAGAGATAGCCTGCAGAGTTCTGTCAAACTATCCAGGTCTGTGCCCAAACAATTCGAGCTTCTACTTTTAAAAATCCACCTTTCCAGAAACAAGTCTCTCACCGTTGCCGCTTGTTATAGACTCCCCTCAGCCCCCGTCTGTGTTCTGGACACCATATGTGAATTGATTGCCCCCATCTATCTTCAGAGTTTGTACTGTTAGGTGACCTAAACTGGGATATGCTTAACACCCCGGCCATCCTACAATCGAAGCTATCTCAATCTCACGCAAATTATCAAGGAACCTACCAGGTACAACCCTAAATCCGTAACCATGGGCACCCTCTTAGATATCATCCTGACCAACTTGCCCTCTAAATACAACTATGCCATCTTCAATCAGGATCTCAGCGATCACTGCCTCATTGCCTGCGTCCGTAATGGGTCCATGGTCAAACGACCCCCCGTCATCACTGTCAAACGCTCACTAAAACACTTCAGCAAGCAGGCCTTTCGAATCGACCTGGCCCGGGGATCCTGGAAGGATATTGACCTCATCCCGTCAGTAGAGGATGCCTGGTTGCTCTTTAAAAGTGCTTTCCTCACCACCTTAAATAAGCATGCCCCATTCAAAAAAGGAAGAACTAAGAACAGATATAGCCCTTGGTTCACCCCAGACTTGACTGCCCTTGACCAGCAGAAAAGCAACCTGTGGCGTTCTGCATTAGCATCGAATAGCCCCTGCGATATGCAACTTTTCAGGGAAGTCAGGAACCAATATACACAGTCAGTTAGGAAAGCAAAGGCTAGCTTTTTCAAACAGAAATTTGCATCCTGTAGCACTAATTACAAAAGGTTTTGGGACACTGTAAAGTCTATGGAGAATAAGAACACCTCCTCCCAGCTGCACACTGCACTGAGGCTAGGAAACACTGTCACCACCGATAAATCTACGATAATTTATCATTTCAATAAGCATCTATATACGTCTGGCCATGCTTTCCACCCGGCTACCCCTACCCCGGCCAACAGCTCTGCACCCCCTGCAGCAACTTGCCCAAGACCCCCCCTCTTTTTATGAAAGAGCTGCTAAATCTGGATCCCTACAAATCAGCTGGGCTAGACAATCTGGACCCTCTCTGAAATGATCCGCCAAAATTGTTGCAACCCCTACTAGCCTGTTCAACCTCTCTTTCGTATCGTCTGAGATCCCCAAAGATTGGAAAGCTGCCGCGGTCATCCCCCTCTTCAAAGGGAGAAACACTCAAACTGCTATAGACCTATATCCATCCTGCCCTGCCTTTCTAAAATCTTCGAAAGCCAAGTTAACAAACAGATCACCGACAATTTCGAATCCCACCGTACCTTCTCCACTATGCAATCTGGTTTCCGAGCTGGTCATGGGTGCACCTCAGCCACGCTCAAGGTCCTAAACGATATCATAACCGCCATCGATAAAAGACAGTACTGTGCAGCCGTCTTCATTGACCTGGCCAAGGCTTTCGACTCTGTCAATCACCACATTCTTATCGGCAGACTCAATAGCCTTGGTTTCTCAAATGACTGCATCGCCTGGTTCACCAACTACTTCTCAGATAGAGTGCAGTGTGTCAAATCAGAGGGCCTGTTGTTCGGACCTCTGGCAGTCTCTATGGGGGTATCACAGGGTTCAATTCTCGGGCCGACTCTTTTCTCTGTATATATGAATGATGTCGCTCTTGCTGCTGGTGATTCTCTGATCCACCTCTACGCAGACAACACCATTCTGTATACATCTCGCCCTTCTTTGGACACAAACCTCTAAATGAGCTTCAATGCCATACAACACTCCTGCCGTGGCCTCCAACTGCATTTAAATGCTAGTAAAACTAAATGTATGCTCTTCAACCGATTGCTGCCCGCACCCGCCCGCCCGACTAGAATCACTACTCGGGATGGTTCTGACTTAGAATATGTGGACAACTACACATATTAGGTGTCTGGTTAGACTGTAAACTCTACTTCCGGACTTACATTAAGCATCTCCAATCCAAAATGAAATCTAGAATCGGCTTCCTATTTCGCAACAAAGCCTCCTTCACTCATGCTGCTCCCTCTCGAACTTTAAGCATCAGCTGTCAGAGCAGCTTACCGATCATTGTACCTGTACACACCCAATCTGTAAATAGCACACCCAACTACCTCATCCCCATATTGTTATTTATCTTCTTGCTATTTTGCACCCCAGTATCTCTACTTGCACATCATCATCTGCACATCTATCACTCCAGTGTTAATGCTAAATAATGCTAAGTAATGCTAATGCTAAGTAATTATTTTGCCTCTATGGCCTATTTATTGCCTTATCTCCCTAATCTTCTACATTTGCACACACTGTACATAGATTGTTCTATTGTGTTAAAGATTGTATGTTTGTTTGTGTATCTCTGTGTTGTTTTTGTTGCACTGCTTTGCTTTATTTTGGCCAGGTCGCAGTTGTTCATGAGAACTTGTGCTCAACTGGCCTACCTGGTTAAATAAAGGTTAAACAAATAAAAAATGTAAAAAACAAGCAATGGACATTAGATCGGTGAAAATCTGTCCTTGTGTCTGATGAGTCCAAATTTGAGATTTTTGGTTCCAACTGCTGTGTCTTTGTGAGGCGCAGAGTAGGTGAACGGATGATCTCCCCATGTGTGGTTCCAACCGTGAAGCATGGAAGAAGAGGTGTGATGGTGTGGGGGTGCTTTGCTGGGGATACCGTCTGTGATTTATTTCTAATTCAAGGCACACCTAACCAGCATGACTACCACAGCATTCTGCAGCAATACTCCATTCCATCTGGTTTGCACTTAGTGGGACTTTCATTTGCTTTTCAACAGGACAATGACTCAACACACCCCCAGGCTGTGTAAGGACTATTTGACCAAGAAGGAGAGTGATGGAGTGCTGTATTAGATGACCTGCCCTCCACAATCACCCGACCTCAACCAAATTGAGATGGTTTGGGATGAGTTGGACCGCAGAGTGAAGTAAAAGCAGTCTTCTCCCTCAGCAGCTGACTTCGCAGCAGAATGGCCAGTTTAGGACCAGGGACTGGCCCCTCAGGACCCTGCACTGAGAACCTCAGCACTGTGCTACACACACACACACACACACACACACACACACACACACACACACACACACACACACACACACACACACACACACACACACACACACACACACAATGTGTAAAAAAACATGGGTGCTTTGTATGCATTTTCTGCATTGGGCAATACCTGATATCTGAGTGTCCCCATAGGCCCCTTAGGTGGATGCCATTGTCCAGGACGTGGAGCAGTGCGGCCAACTGTCTGAGCACGGTGTCCTTCTGTGACACACTCACCTGGGCCAGCGCTACCAACATCTCCACCTCCACCTCCTCATGACCACCAGGGTCTGTGGACACACACACTGTCTGAGAACATTCCCACTCTGACAGAACACACATATGCTGTACGTGCTGTTCAGCTCTTCCTCCTAATGATCGTCATGGTCCGTGGGGAAACACAGTCTGAGAACACACACACATCTACCTGGCCGCACTTCCATGGTGGCTGTGGCGGTGCTGCTGCGTCCCTGGGTGTCTGTGACACGCAGCTGGAACAGATTGGTCCCCTCCACCAAGTTGGCCAGGTACAGGGAGGCCTGCAGCTCTGAACCATACAGCACGTCCTGGGGGAACGGCAGGACAGAGTAGTTCCGACCTTAAAGTAATTCCTACCTCCTATCAGTTTAGCTAACAGCATATTACAAGTTCAAACTATATTTACCGTATACCTAAGTATCAAGACTCCTTTCACTCACCCTAGCAGCAGGGCTCTGACTGTCCCGGACCCAGAGGAAGTGCACCGTGGCTGGGTCACCATCCGTCACTGAGCCTCTGAGCACCAGGGAGTTGTTGGGCAGGGTGAGGGTGTGGCTGCCGCTGGCATGTGCTACAGGTGGAAGGCTTCTGGCTGAGGGAGGATGGACAACAGGCTGTAGATGAATACCATCATGTTCAACCAGCCTGGGTGATGATGTCTCATCTTGTTTTGAACAGATTTGCTGTGTTTGAAGCATTGTGTGTTTTCTTAGCAGGTTGACGTTTATTGTCATGAATTATTGTTAGGGTTAGGCATTAGGGTTAGCAGTGTGGTTAAGGTTAGGTTTAAAATCACATTTTAGTACTTTGTGTCTGTGCCAGCTAGGGACCACTCTGCAGAGCTGCCTCCAGTACATGTGTCATCCCAATAAATGCCAACCTGTGTTTTCTTACCCTCTTGAACCCTGACTGTGAGCAAGGCACTGTCTTTCAGCCCTTCCTGGTCACTCACAGTCAGACTACATGTATAGCGGCCCGCTCTGAGGCTCGTTACTATGGCTATGGGCTTGTCCACACCCTGTGTCCTTGACCCTGGAGGACCTCTACAAAACAACACAGAAAATGACATTGTAAGAAGGCTCTTCAGCTTGTTCTTCATCTCTTTATAGACTTTTATGGACTCAACCTTTGACCTATATGAACAGTGTTGGTACCTGATGGTGTCCCAGTGGTAGCTGGTGACGGCGTGGTCATCAGTGCTGCTGCTTCCGTCCAGGGTAACGCTGGTCACTGGGAGGGTCAGCTGCCTGTTAGGACCCACTATAACCACAGGGGCTCCGTTTGACACCTTGACCTCAGCTATGGGGGTGCTTTTGTTCTCTATGGGACAGAGCAAAACAGGTAATTTGTTGAAACATGTCCTATTCATGTTTTGATACCCTTGGCTTTACCTTGGGTTTACTACTAGGTGGACTAAGGTAAAATAATGCCTGAAGTTAACTGCCTGAGGACAATCCAATGCTGGAGAACATATCTGATACTCTCTTATAATCTTAATACTGTCCTTATGTCATTTACCTGTCTTCTGAGTGACAGGCACTGGCAGAGGGGGTAGCTGCAGTAGGGTCATCCTGCCTGTGGGCCAGGGTAGCAGCAAGGCCAGGGCTGGAGGTGAGAGTGACATGGCTGGGGTAGGGCAGTCGGTCATTCTCCACTGACTGAATGACTTTCACTGTAGCCATGGTGGAGTCTGACAACCCGGCAGAATCTGTAATGGTCAACCTGGGAAAAAATCCAGATGAATCCAGCTACTCTTGTAGCTTGTATTGTGGTGGTGGGGAAACATTGATGGCAATGGCTTACACAGTATCAATGTCACGTTTCCATGAGGCTACATTTAAAAAGAATGTCAGCGAAGGTTTTTTATAGGGAAGATATAACTATCTAAAGGCAGGAAACCTTTGGTCCTGTATTATTGTTAGTTAAACACTAACTATGATTAATAGAGACCGTGCACTGTAACTACTGTAACTTTGTTCCATGGTAGAGCAGCATACCCAAACTATTTGATTGATTTCACTATTTGAATTTCAGGCTTGAATTGACTGGGATGAAATTGATTTGGACCCTAAGTTTAGGCCACAGAGGTCCTATCCATACCTGAAAGTGTACTCCCCAGGGGCAAGGTTGGATAGGTTGGGATTCTGAGAAAGCTCCAAGCTCTATGGATGGACCTCCAACCTGCTCCCAGTGATGGCTGATGATCACTCCATCATCAGTACTCTCTGTAAGGGACCATCAAACACAAGATCTATTCTGTAAACGGACGCACATGATATCTCATTAGGTGGGTGCTTGATAGAATTCACAGTCAAATAATTGGATAGGACCTGCGGACTCAAATTCATCAACAGATTTAAATACGGGCTAACATTATTTAAATACAGCAGTAAGACAATGTTTCGACCCAAAACAGATCTTCATCCTCGATTGAAACATTGTATTTGTTTCACATCAATAAATGTTGGAGCATTTGAGTGTGCATGCCCTAATTGCTCTTAGTCCAGTATTTTGATATTAGACTAAACTCCTTGATCTGTAATGTTCATTCATCTGTCTGATACTACTGCTCTGGTGAAAGAGGAAGACTGCCCTCTACTGATTCATCAACACCATGTCCAGCAGCATCTCAACATCCACAGGGGAACATTTCTCCTTTCCATTTCTCATTTTTGGGGGACTGTCATGATGATAAATATTAAGATAATACATGAATCCAACAGCTAAAACAAATTATTTATTGAGGTTGTTATAAACTTGGAAAAGAACACACTGATGCAAAAACCATTTCTCGATTGAATGAATATGGTCTTACATTTACATTTTAGTAATTTAGCAGACACTCTTATCCAGAGCAAAATACAGGAACAACTAGGGTTAAGTGCCTTGCTCAAGGGCACAGACAGATTTTTCACCTAGTCGGCTCAGGGATTCGGTTACTGGCCCAACGCTCTTAACCACTAGGCTACCTGCCACCCCAGCTATATAGTATTATATGCAAACTATTCAATTACATGATATTTGAAACAGATAGCTTATTTTGTTTTCAATAATACAGTAATTGTTCATTTATAAGGCATTTAGAAGTATAATATACACGCCACGATGGAAATGGCCGCTTCTCTGTTGCCCTCTTTCATTGGGAAGTTTTGTTCTAGCATCTCTTTTTTTCAGTATTTGACATTGTTTATTTTAAAGTGCTACCCAAAGATTATGTTAAAGTAGGCTGGCTTGGCCTGAAAGCAATTCTGCTAAAACATGTTCTAATGTTCATTAGGTATAACCCATAAGTCCTCACAGTCTTTCTATGTCAAGCAAACAGTATGTATTGTAGCTATAAGAAATAGTTTAAATTCAGCTTGTAAACTGAAATAAGCATTTTCCCCACATTTCATATATCTAAGTCAGAGGAGAATCACTGGGTCCAACGTGACAGTGGCCTACATGTCAAATCGCTGGTCTCCAAGGGGAAAAGCCTGGTCACAGCTTGGAGCAAGCTGCAGAGGCCTAAAGTGATCCTCAAGCTGCGACGAGGTGAAACCCGCCCTCGGCAGCAGCAGACTGAAGTCAACAGCCAGCCAGATGGAAGGGGGCTCTGCAAGTACGTCAGATAAGGGGTCTATCGACAAAGTACAGAAGAGAGCAGCCAGCCAGATGGAACGAGGAGAACTCCAAATCCAAACGCTTCTTCAATATTCCTCCCAGCCAGAAGAAGTCTAGAGTCATTAATATTTACTCATATGCATTTGCACCCAGCCACGTAGCCAATCACCATACACACACAAGCACTAACAACATTTGCTTTTAAGTTTAGGTTTGCAGCATCTATTAGTTTGAAAATACACTTTTACATTAACCACACACAGTGTGTAGTATTTGTATTCATATCAGTCTGTTTTATGGTACATCAGAGCTGTGACTGATCATTTATCTGATATATATTTATCTTTAGTAGGCCTACTCTAAAAGTAAATAGTAACATTATGGTAAGGTTAGTCACCATCCAAAGTCAACTATTTCATACATACGGCTGCCGTTGATGATGGTTGAAAGCGACACAACCTGGGTTACTGGGAGGGTGACGGCTTTGGGGGTCTGGTTCCTTCTCGCCGCTGTAAAGTAAGAGATATTCCATCCATTAGGACTGTCAGCCATGTGTGACTGCTGTGTGCCCTTTCTAATTAATCCAGGAAATAAACTTCAGCTCATGCTGGGGCGGCAGGGTAGCCTAGTGGTTAGAGTGTTGGACTAGTAACCGAAAGGTTGCAAGTTCAAATCCCTGAGCTGACAAGGTACAAATCTGTCGTTCTGCCCCTGAACAGGCAGTTAACCCACTGTTCCTAGGCCATCATTGAAAATAAGAATTTGTTCTTAACTGACTTGCCTAGTAAAGGTAAAATAAATAAAAAATGCTTGTAAAAACCATTGTGTTTGTGACCAGTTTGGGGCTCTGGGCCGATGGGGGCTGCCAGTTCCACTGTGTCCTTGGGCAACGTTTGCTCTACAGGATTGTCAGATTATACAGAGACAAGCGATTGAGAATAAAACAAGAAAATATGAGATAGAAACAGGTTATGTAACAGGGGGAACAAAGAATATAAAAGACTACCTACAATCACCAATTAAGGTTTAAAAAAAATCCAATGAACAGAAACATATTGCAGTACCTGTCTGTGTGGATGTGGTCAGGGGTACAGTACTGGACAGATGAGATGGGGCTTTAGTAGGATGGGAAGTCTTTATTTGGCTCGGTTGGGAGGAGTGAACACTGTCATTCTGTGGTTTGGGCGTGAATGCTGGCCATGTGTTCTGTAGTTCACTATCCTACAAAGAAAACAACAGCAAATACATTACTATTTGTATTAGTAAAACAAGACTTGTTAATAAAGAATCTGTATTGCAAATTCCCAAATTAACCCTCTCTCCAAATCACCCTCCAAATCCCCCTCCTGGGAATGGCTGACAAGCCTACATTAGTAAGAGAAGCTATGTGGATTACAGTAGGTCCTATTCTCAAAGGATATGTGAAGGTCAGGCGCGCTGAGTGAATGTGACTACAGAGCAATTGAGTCAGCAAAATGTCACTGTAATAACACACACACACACACACATATATGCAGACTGTCAGCTGGGTGACCGTTTATCATACCTCAGGGAAGTAACCCTATTTAAAATGTCCCAGCTGTTTTACAGGAGATATTTCCAACTATCTGCCTTAATTTAGACAGACTGCTTTTTCATGGCCAGTTTGTCCACTAATTGTGAGCTAAATCTAATCACTGTATTGGATCTATGTAACCCAGTATCATTTCCACTGTGTCCTGGCAAACATGTGGTCCTCATACAGCCTGAAACCCTTTCCATGCCATCATTTTTTGTTGCGTTATGATTCCTGCCCATTGTTTCATCTGAAACTTACTTTCTTGTTTTCAGGTGTAGTGCCAGACGTGGGGTCACTGGGGGGAGCCCCCTGGTTGATAGTCGCCCCAGTGGAAGGACTGGGCAGACCGCTTTCAGCCCCTTCTGTTGCAAATCCCAGCCCCACTAGCCTTCCTTCACTTTCCGATAGGTTGAAACCATCCCTCCCTTCCAATGCTGCAGGCCAATCTAGAAGATCCCCACCATTATTCTCAGGGCCAAGTTCACTCTCAGGGTATTCCAAACCCATCCCACCTGGGTCATCAAAATCCATCTGGGGCCCATCTAACAGGGCTCGGTCATTCAGTGCCTCCACGTCCCCAGAGGGGCGGGGCCTCCAGCGACTGGGGTAGGGCTCCCCCAGACCAGAGACTGGAGCAGCAGGGTCTGGGGGGATCCTCTCTGCACAAAGGCCATATAGGAATCAGCTCCAGGTCTCTGTCTGGGCTGACAGTTCTCCCTCTGCTGGCAGCTGAGGATGTAGCAGCGACGCTCAAACAGACAGGCCAGGTTACATCCAGGCAGATCACAACACGCCCCGGCACACTGCGCAAGAGATGACATGTCTGGCACCCGCAAGATATTGCTGCTCCTCAGGGCCGGGGAGACCACAGCCTCTGAGTAGGTCGCACCCTGCCAGCACTGTGACGCCTCTGCAGCTATGGTACAGAGCACAGAGATATATGGTCAAACAGCTTTTGCTTATACTTTGCTTACATTTAGTAGTAAAAGTCAGCAATACAATCAGCTTGTTTCACAGTGGGAAGAGTCGCCTTCCAACATGCTCCACTAAGGCGTCAACCAGATGGAACCATTAAACGGAGGAAAACTAGCATTAATTATTCAGTGATCACTTCACTGATACTGTGAGCCTAGGTATACTCACATCTTAGCTCTCAACAATATCATCTGATAACTGAGGGAAAAGGCATCTGCTGCTTTCTTTGTGTCACTGAACACAACACAGTAGCGAGTGTACGATAATGGACTCAATAACAGCAAACGTAATTCTTCTGCTGATCTCATAAGGGGATATTGAGTACACAAGCAGATCCTGGTAAACATCACCCAAATATACTGCCACTCTTAGAATGAATCAATAAGCTTTTTGGAGGTACTTAAAGGGCACATTTGGGTTCATTATCCTGTTACTAATTGTTCATTTTAACCTGGGAAAAGCATCTCTCAGTGAAACCATTGTCTTTTTAACACCATGGGTGTCACACCCTGATCTGTTTCACCTGTCTTTGTGATTGTCTCCACCCCCCTCCGGCTGTCGCCCCTCTTCCTCATTATCCCCTGTGTATTTATACCTGTGTTCTCTGTTCACCTGGTTTGTCAAGTCAACCAGTGGTTTGCCTCAGCGCCTGCTTTTCCCAGTCTCTCTTTTTCTCACCCTCCTGGTTTTGACCCTTGCCTGTCCTGACTCTGAGCCCGCCTGTCTGACCACTCTGCCTGACTCTGAGCCCGCCTGTCTGACCACTCTGCCTGACCCTGAGCCTGCCTGCTGACCTGTACCTTTGCCCCACCTCTGGATTATTGACCTCTGCCTACCCTGACCCTGCCGACCGTCCAAACATGACCTTTGTTTGTTAACTTTATGAATTCTACGATACAACATAGGACACACAGCAAAAATATTAATTTAACATTAGGTACAGTCACAAGAATGTCATTTTAAAGATGTCCCCTAACCTTCCACATAGTGCAGGATGAGACAGAGAAGCAGCTGAGCTCCTGTCTGCATGATGCACTGGTCAGACTGATCTAGACCTGGAACACAGAAGAAATCAGAAACATTACACATTGTCCCAGATAATAATAATACTGATAATCACATCACCTACTGTATCTACCAATGACAACTTTGATACTAACAAAAGCAACATGGATTCTCCTACCCACAGAGAATGACCGTCGGTATCCTCCTGCCTCATGTTGAGTGGATGGTGTGTGACTCAGTGTAATGCCACATGCCACCTTGGCAAGGATGACACAGCACCACTCTCTGCCCATACCTCCCATGGTGGACTCTACTGGTGGTCACTTGTTACTGCTGTTACCCTGCTGTTCGCTTACTGTGTAGGTAAACAATTATCATATTTATGTTGTTTCAGCTAATTGTTAAGGGTAGTGGTTAGGATAAAGTATTATTCTAATATAGGGTTAAATCAAGGGTCACTGTATTTGAACTCAGGACAAAGCACTGCATTTGAACTCAGGATTGATCCCATTATCTGGGCTTTTGTGTACCATGCTGAGAAAGTCACTGAATCAATCAATTACTTAATCATGAGTAACCCTAACATATTGGTAATGTGTGGTCGCACTAAAACACTACATCCAATAAAGTCAACAAGCTGATTTCCTTTACTTTGTCCCAATCCCCTATATTATAAAACGCTGTTTCACCACCAAGGACAGCGACTACCCTCGGCGAGAGAGGTAGTGGAGAAATAGGGTTTATGAGGCCTTTGATATTGATGCAACCAACTTTTTTTTCTAGACTGGGGTCTGCTACATTATTCTAGAAGCCAACGTCATTAGCCTACTAACCTCACGGTTGTTGAGGGGATAACATGGTTCAAATGTGTAGCCTACTACAACAGGATATCGAATTGAAATAGACACTACCGAGCAAGCCAGAGCAGTTCAACTATTCAAAGCAGCCCTCCGGCACTGTTACTGCTCATACCTGTTACTGCTCATACCTGTTACTGCTCATACAGCACTTGCGAAAGATGTAGCTACACGTGAGACACTCACCAAGGATGAAGGGTGCAAAAATGTGGGTGGGTATAATTTGTGGAACGTTCCAATAGGACTCCGTTCCAAAAACTTCGTAAATAACAAGGTTGCCAACAAGCAACGCATACAGAGTCGTATAACAGTAGAATGAGATACCGGGTAGGGAGCGAGCTATGTAATTACGTTTTTCACTCACCACGTTTATTCGGAAAAAATGTCTCTTCGTTCTAGTAGCCCCCACCATTTCTCATTCGTTGGTTTAGTTATTATTTCCGGTGTTCCTGCATTTGCGGGTGAACTCTGATGCGCCTCAATTGGGGAATCGCTGTGGTTGAAATGTAACTAATGACCGCAAGCCCCAGTATTTTATTAGCTAGATGGCTTGTACACAATTGTTCCCGATGATACTGTATATACCTACTCGTACTACAGAAGCATGCGTTGTATTTTGCCAAGTTCTCTCTGTGTTAATCCTTTTCCCCAAATATAGCAGGTAACTTGTGTCTATGTCGATGTTGAGTTCATCTTGCCTAGTTAAATAAAGATTAAATAAATTAGAACATTTAAAATATATACTTTGACCTATTTCAGGTAACCCCAAGATGCTTGATTCACTACACCTGCTTTTGAATAACTTTCCAGTCGTTTTTGCTTTACATTCCGACTTTTGAACGTCTTTTATTGGACATATATGTTAGTGTCTAATAAACAAAAGAGCAATGTATGTAAAGCATCCCATCTGTGTTAAGGTTATAGTGTGTGTGTGTGTGTGTGTGTGTATGGTGTTGTTTCTCTTTATGTCCACTAGGTGTCAGCACAGTTTCAATAATGTCACACCTGGTTCACAACATGCTTTCATGTGTAACAAATCAAATAGTATTTGTCACATGCACAGAATACTACATATGTAGACCTTACAGTGGAATTCAGAGTCCTAAACCAACTATTTAGTTGAGAAAAATATGTGTAAAGTAAAAAAATATATATATTTTTAAAAGTAACAAATAAATAAAGAGCAGAAGTAAAAAAAAAAAAAAAAATGCGAGGCTTTATACATGGGGTACCGGTACAGAGTCAATGTGGAGGCTATATACATGGGATACCAGTACAGAGTCAATGTGGAGGCTATATACATGGGATACCGGTACAGAGTCAATGTGGAGGCTATATACATGGGATACCGGTACAGAGTCAATGTGGAGGCTATATACATGGGATACCGGTACAGGGTCAATGTGGAGGCTATATACATGGGATACCGGTACAGGGTCAATGGGATATATACATGGGGTACCGGTACAGAGTCAATGTGGAGGCTATATACATGGGATACCGGTACAGAGTCAATGTGGAGGCTATATACATGGGGTACCGGTACAGAGTCAATGTGGAGGCTATATACATGGGGTACCGGTACAGAGTCAATGTGGAGGCTTTATACATGGGATACCAGTACAGAGTCAATGTGGAGGCTATATACATGGGATACCGGTACAGGGTCAATGTGGAGGCTATATACATGGGATACCGGTACAGAGTCAATGTGGAGGCTATATACATGGGGTACCGGTACAGGGTCAATGTGGAGGCTATATACATGGGATACCAGTACAGAGTCAATGTGGAGGCTATATACATGGGATACCGGTACAGAGTCAATGTGGAGGCTATATACATGGGATACCGGTACAGGGTCAATGTGGATATATACATGGGATACCGGTACAGGGTCAATGTGGAGGCTATATACATATACATGGGATACCCGGTACAGAGTCAATGTGGAGGCTATATACATGGGATACCGGTACAGAGTCAATGTGGAGGCTATATACATGGGATACCGTACAGAGTCAATGTGGAGGCTATATACATGGGATACCGGTACAGGGTCAATGTGGAGGCTAGGGATACCGTACAGGGTCAATGTGGAGGCTATATACATGGGATACCGGTACAGGGTCAATGTGGAGGCTATATACATGGGATACCGGTACAGAGTCAATGTGGAGGCTATATACAGGGGATACCGGTACAGAGTCAATGTGGAGGCTATATACATGGGATACCGGTACAGGGTCAATGTGGAGGCAGGGATACCGTCAGAGTCAATGTGGAGGCTATATACATGGGATACCGGTACAGGGTCAATGTGGAGGCTTTATACATGGGATACCAGTACAGAGTCAATGTGGAGGCTTTATACATGGGATACCGGTACAGAGTCAATGTGGAGGCTATATACATGGGATACCGGTACAGAGTCAATGTGGAGGCTATATACATGGGATACCGGTACAGAGTCAATGTGGAGGCTATATACATGGGATACCGGTACAGAGTCAATGTGGAGGCTATATACATGGGATACCGGTACAGGGTCAATGTGGAGGCTATATACATGGGATACCGTACAGAGTCAATGTGGAGGCTATATACATGGGATACCGGTACAGAGTCAATGTGGAGGCTATATACATGGGATACCGGTACAGGGTCAATGTGGAGGCTATATACATGGGATACCGGTACAGAGTCAATGTGGAGGCTATATACATGGGATACCGGTACAGAGTCAATGTGGAGGCTATATACATGGGATACCGGTACAGAGTCAATGTGGAGGCTATATGGGATACATGGGATACAGGGACAGTCAATGTGGAGGCTATATACATGGGATACCGGTACAGGGTCAATGTGGAGGCTATATACATGGGATACCGGTACAGAGTCAATGTGGAGGCTATATACATGGGATACCAGTACAGAGTCAATGTGGAGGCTATATACATGGGATACCGGTACAGGGTCAATGTGGAGGCTTTATACATGGGATACCAGTACAGAGTCAATGTGGAGGCTATATACATGGGATACCGGTACAGGGTCAATGTGGAGGCTATATACATGGGATACCGGTACAGGGTCAATGTGGAGGCTATATACATGGGATACCGGTACAGGGTCAATGTGGAGGCTATATACATGGGATACCGGTACAGGGTCAATGTGGAGGCTATATACATGGGATACCGGTACAGGGTCAATGTGGAGGCTATATACATGGGATACCGAATGTGGAGGCTATATACATGGGATACCGGTACAGGGTCAATGTGGAGGCAGGGATACCGTCAGGGTCAATGTGGAGGCTATATACATGGGATACATGTGGAGGCTATATACATGGGATACCGGTACAGGGTCAATGTGGAGGCTATATACATGGGATACCGGTACAGAGTCAATGTGGAGGCTTTATACATGGGATACCGTCAGATCAATGTGGAGGCTATATACATGGGATACCGGTACAGGGTCAATGTGGAGGCTATATACATGGGATACCGGTACAGGGTCAATGTGGAGGCTATATACATGGGATACCGGTACAGGGTCAATGTGGAGGCTATATACATGGGATACCGGTACAGGGTCAATGTGGAGGCTCATATGGGATACCGGTACAGGGTCAATGTGGAGGCTATATACATGGGATACCGGTACAGAGTCAATGTGGAGGGATACCGGTACAGAGTCAATATACATGGGATACCGGTACAGAGTCAATGTGGAGGCTATATACATGGGATACCGGTACAGAGTCAATGTGGAGGCTATATACATGGGATACCGGTACAGAGTCAATGTGGAGGCTTTATACATGGGATACCGAGTCACAGAGTCAATGTGGAGGCTATATACATGGGATACCGGTACAGAGTCAATGTGGAGGCTTTATACATGGGATACCGGTACAGAGTCAATGTGGAGGCTATATACATGGGATACCGGTACAGAGTCAATGTGGAGGCTATATACATGGGATACCGGTACAGAGTCAATGTGGAGGCTATATACATGGGATACCGGTACAGAGTCAATGTGGAGGCTATATACATGGGATACCGGTACAGAGTCAATGTGGAGGCTATATACATGGGATACCGGTACAGAGTCAATGTGGAGGCTTTATACATGGGTACAGAGTCAATGTGGAGGCTATATACATGGGATACCGGTACAGAGTCAATGTGGAGGCTATATACATGGGATACCGGAGAGTCAATGTGGAGGCTATATACATGGGATACCGGTACAGAGTCAATGTGGAGGCTATATACATGGGATACCGGTACAGAGTCAATGTGGAGGCTATATACATGGGATACCGGTACAGAGTCAATGTGGAGGCTATATACATGGGATACCGGTACAGAGTCAATGTGGAGGCTATATACATGGGATACCGGTACAGAGTCAATGTGGAGGGATACTATATACATGGGATACCGGTACAGAGTCAATGTGGAGGCTATATACATGGGATACCGGTACAGAGTCAATGTGGAGGCTATATACAGGGATACCGTCAGAGTCAATGTGGAGGCTATATACATGGGATACCGGTACAGGGTCAATGTGGAGGCTATATACATGGGATACCGGAGGCAATGTGGAGGCTATACATGGGATACCGGTACAGAGTCAATGTGGAGGCTATATACATGGGATACCGGTACAGGGTCAATGTGGAGGCTATATACATGGGATACCGGTACAGGGTCAATGTGGAGGCTATATACATGGGATACCGGTACAGGGTCAATGTGGAGGCTATATACATGGGATACCGGTACAGAGTCAATGTGGAGGCTATATACATGGGATACCGGTACAGAGTCAATGTGGAGGCTAATGGGATACCGTACAGGAATGTGGAGGCTATATACATGGGGTCACCATGGGATACCGGTACAGAGTCAATGTGGAGGCTATATACATGGGATACATCAATGGGAGGCTATATACATGGGATACGGTACAGGGTCAATGTGGAGGCTATATACATGGGATACCGGTACAGGGTCAATGTGGAGGCTATATACATGGGATACCGGTACAGGGTCAATGTGGAGGCTATATACATGGGATACCGGTACAGAGTCAATGTGGAGGCTATATACATGGGATACCGTACAGAGTCAATGTGGAGGCTATATACATGGGATACCGGTACAGAGTCAATGTGGAGGCTATATACATGGGATACCTATATACATGGGATACCGGTACAGGGTCAGAGTCAATGTGGAGGCTATATACATGTGGTGGAGGCTATATACATGGGGATACCGGTACAGAGTCAATGTGGAGGCTATATACATGGGATACCGGTAGAGTCAATGTGGAGGCTATATACATGGGATACAGTGGAGGCTCATGGGATGGTACAGGGTCAATGTGGAGGCTATATACATGGGATACCGGTACAGGGTCAATGTGGAGGCTATATACATGGGATACCGGTACAGAGTCAATGTGGAGGCTATATACATGGGATACCGGTACAGAGTCAATGTGGAGGCTATATACATGGGGTACCGGTACAGAGTCAATGTGGAGGCTATATACATGGGATACCGGTACAGAGTCAATGTGTGGGGGCACCTGTTAGTCGAGGTAACTGAGGTAATATGTACACAAATAAAAATAGCAAGGCTATATATATGGGGTACCGGTGTTCCTTTCAAGTCCAGCGGTGTATATTACTTAACAAAAAATGTATTTAAAGTACTCCACTACATTATGTTTATATCTGGGGGGGGGGGTTGTATTTGTACTTTTACTCTTTCTGTTTCTTTACAACTTTTAATTTTACTTCACTACATTTCTAAAGAAAATAATGTTTTTTTTTACTCCATACAGTTTCCCTGGCATCCAAAAGTGCTTGTTTCATTTCGAATGCTAAGCCGGACAGGAAAATGGTCCAAATCACACACTTATCAAGAGAACATCCCTGGTCATCCCTACTGCATCTGATCTAGCAGACTTACTAAACATGCTTCATTTGTAAATCATGTCTGAGTGCTCCCATGGCTATTTCTTAAATAAAAAAACAAGAAAGTTATGCTGTCTGGTTTTTAATATAGGGAAGGTCAAATCATTTATAAATGTACTACTGATACGTTTTCACAACTCTATTAAAGGACATTCTACATAAGGTGTCACTTCATTTTTTGATATTTGATGGGAACAATCCCCTACCCCTCTACACACCTCAAGTTAGCTCTTTCATGCCCACAAAAGCCACCACACCATTCTCTAACCTCTGCCATGTTGTCTTTGATGTGTGCATTTTGATGTACCCCTTAACATTCTGTCTCTGTCTGTCTGGTAGAGTAGTGGTTATGGCGTTTGCTCCCCAAACCAGAGTTTGAGAGTTCAAATCTGAAGGGAACATTTTTTAGAGAGCCATTTTTGATGTTGCCTTTTGTTGGCATGAAATAGCTAACTTGAGGTTTGTTGGGGGGATGGTGGTAGTTCCCATCAATTAGAAGGACTGAAGTGACACCTTGTATAGAATGTCCTTTTAATAGAGTTGTGATAGCATACTATGCTGTGGAGTAACAATACAAACATACTCTGCAAAAGCCAACTTTTACCTGGGGCCATTCTTTGTAGACCATTCAAAAGTGTTCCTCGTCTTGGTCCCCCTGAAGAAAGCCACGTTAAGATAGTTTTAAAATAGTTGTAGTAGTACTAATAGTTGTAGTAGTCCCACTAAGCGCAAACCAGATGGGATGGCATATCGCTTCAGAATGCTGTGGTAGCCATGCTAATAATTTGTTTAACTCTTTTTTGTTTACCACATGATTCCATATGTGTTATTTCATAGTTTTGATGTCTTCACTATTGTTCTACAATGTATGAAATTGTCCAAATAAACAAAACCCCTGGAATTAATAGGTGTGTTCAAACTTTTGACTCGTACTGTATACTGAATAATTTCATGTTGAACGATAATTAACCTTATGGGTAATAGGCATAATATACATATACGCCATTATCAACATTATACCTATTAATAAATAAATTATACCCATTTAATAAATACATAAATACATAAAGTACAAGCAAAACAACAACAAACAATTATAACACCTATTATTATTATTGTGCGGCCCGTGTCTGAACACTTTCAGTTTCACCCAGTGACTACATGGTTTCTCCCGAGAAGGGGCGTATTTACGGAGAATCGAAACCAAAGTTTCCAGTCTGAACCTTTACTGCAATCCATGGTCTGTCATGAAAATAGTTCTATTTATTTTATAGTCTGAATTTTAAAATCTGCATTACTATATCACATGTAGTGTTAAGTAAGCAGCCTAACTTACATGTCACCTTATTTGGAAAGGACCTGTAGGCCTACTCTGTCAGTTGGGAGTAAGTGGAGCTGAATGCAGTTTTTGTTTTCGTGGTTGTGGAAAAGTGAAAAAGTGAACAGATATGGGGGACAAGAAACAAGACTCAGTGGAAAGGTAAGTGACAAGCCAGATATGTTTACGATAGGTTATAGGCTCTGTCGGGGGCACGGTGTGACAACATTTGGTATGTGGTGGTTTTGATTCCTTCACGAGCCACATACAGCACCGAATCATGTTAGCGATCACTTTGGATTAAAGAAAGCATCTACTAAATCAGAGGCCATATTATTATAGGTGTCTGGCATTTTGTAAAGTCAGTCTATTTTCCCATTCATAATTGATTAATACCTCTCTTGTGATCCTCTTATGATACCTACATAAACAGGCCAGCAGATGGCAATAAGAACCAGAGGAGTGACTCCATCCAACAGGTTACAGCCCCTGGAAATTCCAAGGGGAGAAAGAAGAGAGGAAAGAAAAAGAGGAGTGCCAAGAAGATGGAGGACAAAGAGGGAGAGATGGACAAATTTGCCCCATTGCAGTCTGTTCTGGTTCAATCACAATCAGAGGAATCTAGCCCAGCCCAATCCTCATCAGTGCAAGCTGACCCACCCTTAGGGCAATCTAATCCAGAGAAACCTACACCAGAGCAACCCAAACCAGAGACACCCAAACCAGCACAACGTAACCCTGCCCAACCACTTACAGGGTATCAAAACCCAGCCACGCTCCCTTCAGCGCTACCCAATCAAGCCCAACCAGAGCAACCCAATCCAGTGCACCCTACCCTATCCCAACCACCTTTAGACCATCTCTCCCTAACCCAGTCAAAGGACCAGCCAACTGAAGCCCAACCACATCCAGATCAGGGTCCTCCAACCCGGTTATCCACAGTTCAGTCATCTCCACACCAGTCATCTCCACAACAGTCATCTCCACACCAGTCATCTCCACACCAGTCATCACCAGATCAGTCATCTCCACACCAGTCATCACCAGATCAGCCATCTCCACAACAGTCTTCACCAGTTCAGTCATCTCCACAACAGTCATCACCAGATCAGTCATCTCCACACCAGTCTTCACCAGATCTGCCAGATCCGTCATCTCCACACCAGTCTTCACCAGATCAGCCAGATCCGTCATCTCCACACCAGTCTTCACCAGATCAGCCAGATCCGTCATCTCCACACCAGTCATCACCAGATCAGTCATCTCCACACCAGTCATCACCAGATCAGTCATCTCCACACCAGTCATCACCAGATCAGTCATTTCCACACCAGTCATCACCAGATCAGTCATCTCCACACCAGTCTTCACCAGATCAGCCAGATCCGTCATCTCCACACCAGTCATCACCAGATCAGTCATCTCCACACCAGTCATCACCAGATCAGTCATTTCCACACCAGTCATCACCAGATCAGTCATCTCCACAACAGTCATCTCCACAACAGTTATTACCTAAACATCCAGATCAGTCATCACAGTCATCTCCAGACGAGGACAAACCTAAGAAAAAGGGAGATCCAAACAAACTTTCCCTTCTGACCTGGAACATAGATGGCCTGGACCTGAACGATATCAAGGAACGTCTCTCAAGGCTACTGGACTACCTGATCAAGTGAGTCACATCAACACACAACACATTTCATCATGTAGTTTTTAGGATGAGAAGTTTGTGTGTCATTCCTGTAACCCCCCCCACTGCGTGGAGAGAACTGTGACCATTAGGAGGGAGACAGTCGTCACAGTTAATGAGATTAAGTCTGTCCTAGGTTCATCTTCGGCACAATTTTCTTATTCACTTTTGTCACAGAATAAATTATTTTTACCCTCCCCTTTAAAACTGCACATATGAAACTTTATTTTCCATCAAAAACAATGTTATTTTTTTTCATTAACTGCCTGGTCAAGTCACAGAACAGAATGATATGTTTACGAGTCATTAAACAACCTCTTAAGCAGTGAAATAGCATTGTGTTGATTTCTCGTGTTCTTTCTCCCTTGAAGGTACCACCCCGACATTGTGCTACTGCAAGAGGTTATTTCACCAATTTACCAGGTTTTACAGCAGGTTCTGAAGCCGTATCATGTGTTGCCGGGTAAGCAATAACATTATAAAAATTCAATTTCTTTAATAATATTTTTTTCAATAATCAATCTCTCAGTATGACATCAATGCTATTGTGGATTATATGACTGTAATTATGTACTGTGTTTATGGTTATCCTTCCATGTGTTGATATGGTTCATCCCAGGTAGTGACAGAAGCTATTTCACTGCCATACTGCTGAGGAAGTCCAGAGTTCAACTTCTGGAGAGTAGCATAGTGAATTACCCTACCACAGAGATGAGGAGAAACCTGCTTATGGCCCATGTAAGAACTCTCTCTGTACCTTGCTTTATCTTTTCCTGTCGTCTCTCATTCCATCAAATTTCATTAAATACTAGAAAATGTGCACAGATATTCAAGTTACACATGCAGATCTCAAGTTACGATTCTGCCCTGACTCAGTGTCTCTCTGCTCTCTGTCATGGACCAGGTTTCTTTCCTTGGCCATCCATTGTGTGTGATGACGTCCCACATGGAGAGCATGAAGCCCCAATCCCTGGAACGCCAGAACCAGCTGAGGATGGTGTGGAAGACAATGAGGGAGCAGCCCCAGGACCACAGCGTCATCTTTGGGGGAGACACCAACCTCAGGGACTGGGAGGTGAGACAGAGAGAGAGGGAGCGATGTGTTTGACATGTACATCATGTGTGTATGTCTGCAACGTGTCTGTGTGTGTTTCCAGGTGAAGAACCAGGGCGGTCTACCCGAGAACATCTGTGACGTATGGGAGTCCCTGGGCCAGCCGGAAGACTGCCGGTACACCTGGGACTGTGTCACCAATGACAACAAGGACCTACCTTTCCCCGCACGCCTGCGCTTCGACCGCATCTTCCTGAGGCCGGCCGGCGAGGGGTCAAAGGTCAGCCCAGATGGCATAACCCTGGTGGGCCTGGAGAGGTTGAATGACTGTCAACGCTTTACCAGTGACCACTGGGGTCTCCTCTGCACCTTTGTCATAAAACCACTCAGTCAAGCAACACCTGAATGATACACAGGGAACAGTTAGCTGTCCATGTCATGTCAACCTGGAACAGCATAGAAGTCTTTGCCCATCTTCTTTATGTACATTGGGAGATGTTGAGATTTTGACCTAGGAAATAACAGGATTATGGGCACAGCAATAGTGATTCATGACTTCAATTGCTATGTTTGGCAACTGCTGCTGTTCCAAGGCACACTTTTAATTTATCCAGCCACATATTTGTCTGTGCCAACAGGTCATGTACCCTATTCAAGGGCACATTCATACTGTCTCTGGACTTGGAAGCAGAAACCATATTGGCTACCCTCCAGGTTACAGTATCTGATTGTTTTCTATCACTGTTTTAAGCATCACAGCATCAAGCCAATTTCACAATAAACTAATTTTGTTCCAGACAGTAATTATTTGTATTTGTAATTATTACACTTCGATATGACTTTCTATGTCATTTTAATTTGCAAGGCTGTATTGTTTTAGAGAACAGTTTATTAACAAAGTGAACGTGTTGTGTATTAAAAGCCTTATCCAACCATTCAGTAAAAATAGCACAGAAGAACCCCATACCAAACATTTTCCTACTCCAAATGAATGAAGTTAGTTCTGATTTCTCTCCACTAGAGGGAGCTCTGGCCATATCCCAAATCCACTCACTGCGCCAGACACTGAGTGACCTCCAAAAATAAACTCCTTTATCGCATTAGGGATAAAGCCAGCCCTATGAATAACACCTGTCTAGCCCTGATATCACCACCCCAACAGAGCCACCCTCACCGTGAGAGAGAGAAAGCGTGGTGCATTCATTCATGAAACCGGTGCTTTGTCAATGGTATCCATTGTGGCATTAAGATGCCAAATCAGACATGAGAAAATACAGACAAAACAGACTTCAACCAGTTTTTGTGACTACATGACCACATGTATGCTCTTTCCTGAGCAGCTGGTCTGGTTGAGACTGACGGTATCTAATAGATGTTCTGTCTTGACTGTTTCTTTAATGCTTCTCTCCTCTCTTGGCCTTCTCTATTACTGATAACCTCAAGAATGAATGCTCCCTCATTGAAATGCCTTGAACATTTTGCTATCAATAATGTGCATCAATGGGTATGCAAACGTAGCAGCTGACTCATGTATTTTTTAGGGAGGGGTTGGTCGCAAGGCTAATGATTTGTTTTGACAACCATAGATCTTTTCTTTATATCGCTGATCATATATTTATTGTGTTAGCGTGTGCGTTAGGGTGATGTTCTTCACAAAGTGTGTGAGTGTGCGTTTGAGTAAGTGTGTGTAGGCATCTTTGTGTGCTATTATGTGCATGATTGTGTATGTGCGCATGTGTGTGTATGCATGCGTGCGTTTATATACAGTCATTGGTGTGTGTACGTGTGTGTGTGTGTGTGTGTGTGTGTGTGTGTGTGTGTGTGTGTGTGTGTGTGTGTGTGTGTGTGTGTGTGTGTGTGTGTGTGTGTGTGTGTGTGTGTGCGTGGGCTTGCGCACGATTGTATCGGTTTGCTGTGGCTTTCTGTTCCTGCACAGGTTGTTTCCCGAGTTATCTCCCCTAGGACCAGTGCACCCTCTTGTCTGTTTTAGATGGATGGCAGTATCTTCTGTAGGGGGAGAAATGGGTGAACAGGGCCCCAGTGTTTTCCTTTGGAAAATTGATTGGGAGCTCATTTTTGCAGCTGTTTAATCCGAGCCGAATGCAAATATGTCGGCACAGTCTGCCGGAAATTAGGAGAGATGGCAACCTGTCAACGTGAGGAATTATTTGTTACTGGCGTGGCTTCGGCGAGCGGGCTAGCTTACATGTATATAAATGCACCAGCGCCTTCTCCGTTAACATCCTCAGTAAAGAGCCTGTCAGTCAATCAGCCAGGTGCATTCTGGGACAGTAGCCAAAAATAGGTTTATTTGTTATGTTCTGGGGAGGTACAGAGGATGACCTGGAAAAGGTTGTGTTGTTCGACATCACAGTCATTCTCTCATGTGATGATACTGTCTCTAGGAATGAAGACTGAAGCTGGTTGAAACGATCATGTCTATTTGTTTTATTTTCAAGGTTTTGTTACCTGACCAAAGAGACATACAGGCCTGTAGTAGAGCATTCAATTATCCATTTTGACAGTGTCATTATTCATGCAATTATCACGCTTATCCATAAAAATATCTATGTCCACTTTCTATCTACTTACAATTAAACATAGTGTGGAATATGATTCACATATTAATTATCATGCAATCATCTTGCTGAATATTAAAATAGGGGGTTAAACAACAAAGCAAAAACATGGTCAATTTGCTTTTCTACTGTATCAGAGACTAGGGCCTTACAATGGTTAATATTGGTAATATGTTATCATGTATTGATATTCGCTGTGACTTTAACATCATTCTCAAGGTTAGTCTCATGAGGCACTGTACTGTTCCTTCCAGGATTCAGCAGTGTGGAGGCTTTCTCCTATACACTACAACTCCCTCCCCCCTTCATGTAGTGCTGTGGACAAATGTAGTTCTAATTCCTGTCCAAGGCAGCAGTCTTAAGACAGTCCTCTAATGAAGAAACAAATGCCTGTAATATGTCTCTGTCACCACCTCTTTGTCCTTTCATTGTAGTCCACATCCTCTTCCTCCTCTCCTCTCTCCCTTTTTCTCTTTTCTCCTCCCTCGCTCCAACTGATTTTCATAATCAATCGCTCCCAATCTCCGCTGTGCAGTAACTGAAAACCATAACCTCCCCTCTGTCCCCTTTCACCGATCCTGTCAAAGTGTTTCTTGTTTTTAAAGTGCCTGTCTCAGCAGCTTGGTGCCCCATTGGTTAACCTCTCTGACCCAGCCTACTGATTTTGCCAGGGGTAGCTGATTCACAGGACGGGTACACAGGAAGGGGTTACATAAGCACTTCCTCTCCTACCACTGGCAGCCTCTCATTCAGTGTGTGCATATAGAGCACATTTCTGTACCCTTAAAGCTAACAAAGGTCAATAAATATGTCTGATGTGTTTTTGGACTCGAGAAACCAATTCAGTTGTGATGAATTCTGAGTTTTATTTGTAAACATAGACATGAGAAGAAGTGACATACCATTCTCTGTTCTTACTGTACAATTGAGTCAAACCATCCAGTCTAGGCTGTAACCAGAAGGTAATGGCCCGAGGGCACACTGTAAGAAAGTGTGACCTTCTCTGACCCGCTTTGATGCATGGTCAATCATACTAATATGACTGTCATTTTGTTCACGGGGGGGGGGGGGATGCTGTGTAAAAGTATCTGATCGATAGTAATCACATTTAAGTTTCAAAAGAGGTGATAGAAGACCCTAAGAGGTTATTAAGGGACTTTTCAACCCCCCTATTGGAGCTCAGTCCGTGTCAGAGAGCATATGTGTGAAATGAACTGGGGTCATAAAGGGTCGTATTAGCTTGCACCACTGGCTAGCTGCAGGAGGAACAGTGGCCTTGCTTTTCCCTCTGCCATAGTGGTGTGGCAGTGGCAAAACACTGGCGGAATGGGGGAGGAAATGTTTTGGAACTGTAGATGTGTGTGTGGTCAGAGCTAGAAGGATCAACAAAGGGTCAATTGTTTTCCAGCAGCAGAAATGCTGAAACAACTTCACACACATCTCATTTCAGAGGCCCCCAGGCTTTTTGTTGGGGTAGCTGGCCCCTTTGATGTTATCCTCAGTCTACCGTACATATCTGTCCTATCGCCGGAGATTGCTCGCCTACACTTCCTTGTCATGCCCACCTTGACATGTTAAGACATACCCAGTAGATCATTTCACATTTCCTCACCATCAGCTCTTGAAGACAGGTCTAATCTTCCAGCCGACATATTTTGGTCTGATAAGCAGGACCTGTCAATAAGGATAATCATTTAGAGGTGCCAAGATAACAACTTTGAAGAGAGGAGGTTAGGGCGGACTGAAAGATCAGAAAGTAGATAGCATTGCAACACACCCACAGACACCCTAAAGCTTAGGTAAGGATTTTATATGAAATGTGGGATTTGATTTAATCCTTCCGCCAAAGGTACCTGTAGTTGGTATTTCATCTCTCTCTGTGTCAAAGGTGTAGCGGAGGTCAACTAGTCGTAGACGGATAAGCAACTTTGGATTTTCTCAGTACAGGGCAGTGTTATTACTTTAGTTCTAGCTCTCAGCTAAAACTTATCTTGTGGCTCTAAGGCAGCACATTTTGATTTGGTTTCATTTATTTGACAATTTGAAAACACAACTGAGCTGTGTAAGTGGATAAACAACGTTTAAGATCATCACAAACAAGTTTGCAACTTATTTCCATTGTGGTCCTTACATTAGCATGTTGATATTGGACTCATGCTGGCAGCCAATGGCACCAGCAGCCAAATATACCAAATATACCTTATTTGTAGGTAAATCACCATAAATGAGAACGATTTGTCATATAATGCCACTGAACCATCTGCCTATTACCAAGCCTGATGTCATTACCAAGGCTGTCATCATTAAATAAAACATTCAACTATCTTGAATAAATAGTGGTATTTGTTTGACATGGTGGACTCATTTTGAAATTAATGGATTGAACTCCATAAGAAAGTTAGACTTCAAATTTGAACTAAATGCTCACTACACATTGGTTTGAACAGTGAAGACAGAGGTCAGGTGAGAAGTGATTGAGTCAATTTCGAGATAAGAGTGATTACATGGCCATGATCGCAAAGACAGTCACCTTTTTCTTGTACAGGGTATTCCAGTATGTGGCCTGAGTTGGTAAACAGTCTGACCCTCTGGGGACATTTAAGGATACCTCTCTGGACATCATGTTCCATTTTGATTTGATTTGAGCTAATCCAGACGGCCCAGGTACAAGATCATTAGATTAGGGTGGACAGTATAATGGGTAGGATTATGCAATCCAGCTTTAAATGAGATCGCCCTAGTTTAGCGACACATTATGTAAACGTATTTGGGGTTTCAATGATAATGAGTTCCTGATGGTTTGTCAGGCGATGTTCACCTTCCATAAACGCTGAGAACAGGGACAACAGGCACATCCCTTAGCTGAAGTACACTGTATTCAACTTCCTGCTGTATTAAACAGTATTTGATTGGATTTCTTTGATTCTTTATCCAGGAAGTCCCTTTAAAATGAAAAGTATATAAGAATATATCCTTTAGTGAGACCTTGCTTACTGTGCAACCAATACAGAGTTATACATATGAGCTGTCATAGCACCTTCTATGTCCCACCAAAATGTGTATGAAATGTTTTCCTAATCCGAACATTTAGCTAATAGTGTGTTGTGTCTTTACTATCCTTATGACAAGGGTAAACTGTGTTCTTTCAATGGACTGTCATTATCATTAATTGAACTGTGTTATTATCCCATGTTGCATACTATAGTACTGTAAGTATAGTCACGAAGACATGGCCATTGACTTGTTTGTTCGTCAGTACAGACACGGACAGAGAGTACACACACATACACACACGCACACACGCACTTTCACACACACACACACACACGCTTAGGGAGCGGTGCATTGAGATGGGCGGCAAGGTTGATTTCAGCACCATGGACAGTGTTAGCTGAACTGCCTGAGTGAGAATGAGAAGAGAGAGTCGAGAAGAGGGGAGATAAGAGGAGAGAACAAGATGAGAGAGCAACGAGAGGAGCAGAGGAAAGAAAGAGGAGGAAGAGATAGGTGATAAAGGAGTGAAGAGCTGAGGGTAGAGAAGAGGTAGAGGAGAGCAGGATAACAGGAGAGAAACCAAGGATTTATGTTTATATGGCTCTGTCCTTGGAGGGACATCTGTGTTAATTCCTGAACTAATGATAACAGAGGCAACAGCTGTCGTATTGCTCTGCCCTGAACATTTGATTAATGAGATTTTACTATTCGCCAAATGCACGGTATAACTAGCCGATTAATCTCAACTCCACGGTTTAAGATGGAGTTGAGTGGCGACTAGTGTGGGCGGACTGTAGCTCCTACGTCACATAACATTTTATAAAAAATGAATGATGTTTGTAATTGCGGGCTATTCTTTGTGTGCTGACATCAATCGTTTTTAATTTCATGTGAATCTGAATCTGGTAACAGGCTTGTGATTAAATAGGTTTCTGATTGAGTTTGCCAGTTGGGTAATTTATCACGTCGGATAGGGCCAAGCACAAATCTAAAACCTGATGGATCAGTTGAGACTCCAGCGTCTCTTTCCTCTGATGCCTGATCATCGGTAATTACAGCTTTGCTGCATCTTTCATCCTGTCATTCCTCATGACTACACAGGCAAATACATGTCAATCAGATGTTGGAGATGGGAGATGTTGTTGGCTGTTTGAGGGTAATTATTGAGGAAATGTATTGGAGCTTTTACTATTTGTGTCACACTGCAATGCCGTTTGGAAACCCTGGTTAGGGGCCTTATTTGTGTTGTTCTGCTATAGATTCCGACAGTGAGCAGAACCATATGAGACTCGTGTGAGACCCGTTTCCCTCCCTCTAATCCCTGCTGTGATGGTTGGTTCTGCCTCAGCCTTGTGTCGGGGGTTGGGACACAGTTGCTGAACACCACCACTATGGGGTCTACCCCCTGCCCAATGCCC